>NC_057794.1:510297181-510297845 GCF_018294505.1 Triticum aestivum
GTCCACCTTGCCCTCTTGCCCTCCTGCGCTTCCGGTCTTGGCGTCGCCTTGGTCACCTCGTGCTTCGGCTTCTCTCCGGCTTCCCTCTGCCCTGCTAAGTGTGGCCGTGGCGCGTGGCTTTGACTGCCCGTGCACAAGTAAAGGGGTCAAAAGGAGAACCCCTACTTTTGTACACTGACAGGAGCCCCCGGGCCTGGGCCACACATAAGCGCAACATGTTGTTGGGCTAGGCCCAGAACGGTGCGCGGGCAGGTTGGGCGGATTTTACCGTAGTACCTTCCCGTCCGTTGCGCTTCCCCACGACCCGCGTTGAAAGCGCGACGTGGAGGGTCGTGTGTGATGTGGGGGTCATGTGTGGGGCGGTTCCTACACGCATGCGTCACATCGTGGTAAAGAGGCGGCTCACACCTTCCCCATAAAAGGAGGGAGGTGTAGAGGCACGACCCATTTACTCGGGTGGACTCGGGTCGTGGCCTTCAAGTCGCCCACCCCCCCACGGTCATGGGGTGGGGAGCGGCCGCTTCGCCTGCCCCTTCAATGCTGCTTGCTCGCCATGTTTCCCCCATGCATGTGGCAGGAGGTGGAGGCGGGAAACCGGGCCGTTGCTGATTGGGGCAGCGGGCCGGTCCGGATTGGTCGAGTGGGGCGGCCAAGCCCCGACTCC
>NC_057794.1:510298156-510409704 GCF_018294505.1 Triticum aestivum
CTTCCTTCCATCCACCATGGCGAGAGGAAGAGCCGGCCCTTCGAGGGTGGCGAGAAGGGTCGCTGCTCGCTAGCGCGTTCCTCCTTCCCAAGAGCTCGTGGCGACGGAACTGGCCACGAGAGGAAGGGGAAGGGGCGAGGTCGAGGTCGTCGTGGCGCTCGGGGGAGAGGAGGATGGGGCGGCGCATCGGCCTCTCCTCCGCCAGCGATGCCTCCCCCGATGGAGCACCACGTCGGGGACCAGCCCCACGAGTTCTTCATCAGGCTGTGCTGGCCACCACGTCGCCGCCTCCGTCTCCCTACTACCTTTGCCTGGGAGATGGAGCTCGATCCACCCCAGGCCCTCTGGTTGCACATGAAGGGCTGCGGGAACGGCGGCACACAGGTCGACGTCGACTTCCCTGCCCCTCACGTCATGTACCTCCGCCGCGGATGGAAGACGTTCACAGCAACCATAGCCTAACGGCAGGGCTTGTCCTCTACTTCAAGTTAACGGAGGGCAGCCTGCTCTCCGTCAAGTTCTTTGGAGATCTCGGAACTCGCTTGAAGTGCTGCGTGGAGAGCTCCTCCGATGACGAAGATTCTTCCTCGAGCGGGAGTGACGAGGAGCACAATGACAGCGACGGCGAGGGAGTTGAGCGGCAGGATGCCGACTCCGACTGACCGCGCCGCCCATCCCTCGGCCATGCGCCTTGCCGAGGGCCATCCTCGCCAAGCTCTCCATCAGGGTGCTCCCCGTCGTCTCCTTGGGTGGCTGGCGTAGGAGGGCCAAAGAGGGCGAAGAAGGCGGGTGGCGGCCGTCAAGTCGGAGTATGCGGGCACCGATGCCTTCGTCGCGTATTGCCAGCCCGCTGCCTCATCTTCCAGCTCCCCTCCCGGCACCGGGACGTTCTCTTGGCGCCTTCTGCTCCTCGCACCTCACCTAGGCGCTCTTTTCGCCCTCCTGCCCTCTTGTTCCACCTTCTAAGGAGAGGGACAAGAAAGGGATCACGCGCATCTTATCTTTTTTAGTCTGTAAGCCTGCGGGCACTTGTTAATTTCAAGACTTGTTATTCCCTTGCTCATGTTTTTTAATTCCGTACGAACTGTACATGTAAGGGATGTTTTTAATGAAAAGGGTGCTTGCTGGGTTCTTTGTGCGCGAGCGAGGCCCATGCCAAGGATGAATCCTTGTTATTTTAAATATAAACATGTCGCCCGGCAATAGGCCTTGCCGTCTCCCCACTTCGGTCGACCATTCTCAAGCTCTTGGCGGAGGCAGGGGTGAAGTAGAGTTAGGACCCTCGTCCATCTCCTCGCCACTGCGACTACTACCAAATTCCGACCCAGGAGGTAGCTCTTGGGTACAAGAAAGGGGGAGCACGGTGGTTTCAAGGACATAAACGAGGTTAAACATGTCCCAGTTCTATACGGAAACACACAACAGGGGGATGAAAGACTTATCTGAATCCGCAGCCCCCGGCAACCTTGGCTTGCCGTGGTCGGATCCTTGTATCTTCAGCCCCCAGCAGTCTTGGCTCGCCGGGGTCGGAGCACCGGTTCGTTCTCTTTTTCCCAAGCGGCTCAGCAGAAGTGTCTGCGTGCCTTATGAACCAAAGAGAACAGAAAGACGCAAACTCGACCTCTAGGCTCGGGGTTAGTCGCCGCTAAGCACTATCAACCCTAACCGAGGGAAAGACTTGACCTAGCATGCATGCTATAACTTAGGGCACCAGCGCTTCATTTATTTATGCTCGGGGTCTGCGCCTGGCTTTGTACAGAGGGTTACATGCCTTGCCGGCAAGGCTCGTACAAAAGGTGGTTCACCGGGAGGCCCGGCAACCATGCCTTATGGGTAAAACTTGCGAAGATGTTCGACGTTCCAGGAATTGCTTACTGGGACAGCATCTTCGGTCTCCAGGCGGACTGCGACAGGCCTGGTGACTCATATTACCCGATAAGGGCCTTCCCACTTTGGCGTCAACTAGTTGGGATTTTTGGCCTACTAAACGTGTCGAAGAACAAGGTCGCCTTCCTTAAAGCTTCGGGCACGGACCTTACGGCTTTGGTAGCGGCGCAAGGCTTGCTGCTAGCGTGCTGCTCTCACAGCCGCCCGAAGACGATCTTGCTCAAGGAGCATTGCATCGTCTTGCCGCAATCCCTCTTGCTCAAACTCGTCATAAGAGAGCACTCGAGGTGACCCGTATATGAGTTCCGTGGGGAGAACTGCTCCTGCCCCATATACCAGGACAAAGGGTGTCTGGCCGGTGGCTCGATTTGGCGTTGTTCTGATCGACCAAAGAATCGCCGACAACTCATCAATCCAGCGCCTTCCGCTCTTGTGTAGCCTGTCAAAAGTCTTTGTTCTCAGGCCTCGCAGTACTTCATCATTTGCCCTCTCCGCCTAGCCGTTGCTCCATGGGTGTGCCACGGAAGCAAAACAGACCTTGCTGCCGAGGTCTCGGATGTACTGCATGAAGGTGTGGCTTGTGAACTGCGTGCCATTGTTGGTTATGACTCTGTTTGGCACACCAAAACGGCAGACTAGTCCCTTGAAGAACTTGACGGCTGATTGTGCTGTCACCTTCCTCACTGCTTCCACTTCCGGCCACTTTGTGAACTTGTCGATTACAAGGTACAAGTACTCAAAGCCCCCGAAAGCACAGGGGAAGGGGCCTAGTATGTCGATCCCCCAGAATGAAAACAGTCAGGAGAGAGGAATTGTTTGAAGGGCTTGAGCTGGTTGATGAAGCTTCTTTGAATGGAATTGGCACGCTTCACACCTAGTTACTAGTGCTGTCGCATCCTGGAGGGCGGTGGGCCAGAAGAAGCCTTACCGGAATGCCTGGACGGCAAGGGACCTCGACCCTATGTGAGAGCCACATATGCGTCCATGTATCTCTGCCAACAGCTCCAGTCCTTCCTCCCGGGGGATGCACTTCAATTTTACATCGTTCGATCTTTTTCTGTATAGGACGTCATCGACGAACTGGTACAAGGCAGACCGACGGGCTACTTTTTCCGCTTCTTCCGGCTCCTCAGGAAGTTCCTCTGTGTGGAGGAAACAAACGGTATGCTGTGCCCATGCCGGAGCCTAGGGATCGACGGCAAGGACCAAAGGCATCTCTTCCACCATGGGGGCAGCCGTCTCTACGGCTAGGGCTTGGCGCCCTGCCGGAGCCAGCTGCCCCTTGGCAGGCTCGGAATCCGCGGCAACACTCTTGCCGGCGGCCCCTGGGGGCTTGGCGGGAAAGTACTTGCCGGGGACCGATTTCCTCCTCTTGTTCTGGTCCGTTGATGGTTCGATGGATGGTTGAGTGAACCGAAGCAAAAAGGTACCTGGTTCCACAGGTAGCTTAAATGCAACACACTTTGATAGGTAGTCAGCAATGTCGTTCTCCGCTCGGGGAACGTGCTCCGCTTGAATACCGTCGAAGCGCTCCTATAGCTACCTCACCTCATCTACATAGGCCTCCATCAACGGACTCTGGTAGTCTTTGTTGACCTGTCTGACGACAAGCTGCGAATCACCCATTACGATGAGCTTCCTCACCCCGAGGTCTGCCGCGATCCTGAGACCGGCGAGCAGCCCCTCATACTCAGCAGTGTTGTTTGTGGACATCTCCTTGGGAAAGTGCATCTGGATCACATACTTGAGGTGCTCTCTGGTGGGCGCGACAAGCAGCACACCGGCACCGGCGCCTTGCAGCGAGAAAGCCCTGTCAAAGTACATGATCTAGTCGGGACTTGCCTCCTTGCCGGGGAGAGCGGTCTCTTGGATTTCCTCATCGGGCGTTGAGGTCCATTCTGCAATGAACTCTGCCAAGACTCTGCTCTGGATTGTTGAAGTACTTTCAAACTTCAACCCAAAGCTTGACAACTCCAAGGCCCACTCCACAATCCTTCCTGTTGCATCTAGGTTGTGCAGTATCCATTGCAATGGGAGGCGGGTGACGACAGTGATCTCGTGGGCTTGGAAGTAATGATGCAGCATCCTCGAGGCCATAAGGAGGCCGAAGAGCAATTTCTGCACACCGGAGTACCTTGACCTGGCCCCCTACAAGAGGGAGCTGACAAAGTAAACTGGGTGCCGCATCATCTTCTTCTTTTGCACCACTTCACTTGGCTGCGAGGGCCCTGCCCCGATGGCGTCGGACACTGCTGGGGGCCTTGCTATGCCGACGCTAGGCCCTGCCAGGGGAATCTCTGACTTGCCATCCGCCGGTCCTGCCATGGCCACTGCCTGTTCTTTGACCTCCCTCTGCGCCACTAGTGCGGCGCTGACCACTTGATTCGTTGCCGCCAGATACAACAGCAACGGCTCTTGTGGTTTAGGCGCAACAGTATTGGCGTAGAGGAAAGGTATTTCTTCAGATCATGCAACGCTGCCTCGGCCTCTGGGGTCCACTCCATTGGGCATGCCTTCTTCAAGATTTTGTAAAAGGGAAGGGCATGTTCATCGGACTTGGAGATGAACCTGCTCATGGCGGCAACACAGCCAGTGAGCCGGCGCACATCCTTGATCCGCTTGGGTGCCTCAATCTGCTCAATAGCCTTGATCTTGTCTGGGTTTGCCTCGATCCCACGCTGCGACACATAGAACTCGAGAAGTTTTCCTGACGGGATGCCAAAGATACACTTCTCAGGGTTCAGCTTGATGTTGATCTTGCGTAGGTTGGCAAACGTCTCTCCTAGGTCTTGTACAAGGGTCACCTTGTCCTTGGTTTTGACCACTATGTCATCCATATATGCCTCCATATTTCTATGTAGCTGGGGCTCAAAACCAATCTGGACCGCCCTTGTGAATGTCGAGCTAGCACTCTTCAACCCGAAAGGCATCCGTAAAAAGCAATACGTACCACATGGGGTGATGAAGGCTGTCTTCTCTTGCCATGAAGATCTAGTGGTAGCCTGAGTAGGCGTCGAGGAATGACAACAGATCACACACGGCCAAGGAGTCAACAATCTGGTCGATGCGCGGCAACAGGAAGGGGTCCTTAGGACAAGCCTTATTGACATCCGTGTAGTCAATACACAGCCTCCACTTCCCATTTGCCTTGCAGACCACCACCGGATTGTCCAACCACGTCGGATGAGCACTACTCTCACCAAACCTGCCGCTTCAAATTTCCTGATCTCCTCTGTGATGAACTCCTGTCGTTCCAAAGCTTGCTTCCTGACCTTCTGCTTGACAGGCCGCGCATGGGGACAGACAACAAGGTGGTGCTCAATCACTTCCCTGGGAACGCCGGGGATATCGGATGCTTGCCACGCAAACACATCGACATTTGCCCGCAGGAAAGTGATGAGCGCGCCTTCCTTTTTGCTATCGAGGGTGGAGCTTATGGTGAAAGCCTCTCCCGTGCCATCCTCCTTGACGGACACCCTCTTGGTCTCTGGTGGTGCAGCTCTGGATTTCTTGATCTTGCCGGTAGAGCTCTCGGGCACGTCCCTCGATGGTAGCACAGCATTCCGAAGAGGTGCGCTTGCCGGAGTGTGTGCGAGAGGTCTTGCCGGTCTTCTTCTTCCCTCCCGGGGCCTCAACGGCAGGAGCAGGTGCCTTGGCGGCAGCTGCTGCAACTGTTTAATTGAGTTGGTTAGCACAGATCAGCGCATCCTTCTTGTCGGAGGGGACGGTGATGATGGTCATTGGCCCAGGCATCTTCAGCGTATTGTAGGCGTAGTGCACCGCCGCCATGAACTTGGCTAGTGCCGGGCGGCCGTGGATCCCGTTGTAGGACAAGGGGATCTCAGCCACATCGAAGACGATCCTCTCTGTCATGTAGTTCAACTCACCTTCAAACATCACGGGCAATGTGACCTTCCCCTTCGGCTGGCTCCTTCCCGGACTGACCCCTTGAAACGTACCCGTTTCCTCAAGGTCTCCATCAGGAATTTGCAGCCTTTTGATCACGATGGGCAAGATCAAGTTCAGGCCGGCCCCACCATTAACCAGCATCTTATTCACCTTGAGGTTGCGCATCGTTGGTGAGACCAACAATGGCAAATACCCGACCGCAGTAGTGCGGTCATGGTGGTCCTCGGCATCAAAGATGAGGGGCATGCTGGACCACTTCAGTGGCTTTTGAGCGTCAAACGATGGCTCCCCTGCTGTAACCTCACACGCCCACTGCTTGAGCTGGCGGTGAGAAGTGTGGAGCGAGGCGCCACGCACATGGCCTCCGTAGCCTTCTGGAACTCATGCTCACTGGACTCGGCATCCTCATCATGAGCATCATCTTCCTGCTTCTTGTCGCGGCCCCGGGCGGGCCTCTCTTGCTGGTTACCCTTGCCGCGGCGACCCCCTTGGCCGCCACGCTCCTTGCTGGATCCTTCGGCACCATCCCGACCCTTCTCCTTGTCCCGCCTCTCATATTCAGCTTTTTGCTTTTCAGCAAGCAGCTCAACTTGTAGACAGTTCTGGAGGTCGTGGCCCTTGGTGCGGTGGATCTTGCAGTACTGCTTGTAGGAGCCCCCTGGCTTGTCGGCAGCCGCCAAGGCCCGGTAAGTGGCGCAACCGGCAATATCCTTGCCGGGGTCGTCTGCCTTGGCCTTCATGGCGGCGTTGGTGTCGCCAGATCCCTCGACTGCAACACGGTCTTGTCCTTGCATTTCCTGTTGCGACGCCGACCCTTCTTCATCGGGGCGGCGGTGTCTTCGTCGGTAGAGTCGGTTTCCGCACCGGCGTCTTCGCCGGGGTACTTCCTTCCCTCTTCAGCCCGGGCACATCTATCGGCCAGAACGTAAAGTTCATCCACGTCCTTGACCTTGTTCATTGCGAGCTCTTCACGCATCTTGCGGTTACGCACATTCTGATGGAATGCGCTGCTCACGGTGGCTGGATGAACATCTGGGATGTTGTATTGCACTCAGCTGCACCTCTGTATGTACTTGCGCAGATTTTTGCCTTCCTTCTGGGGAATAATATGCAAATCACTCGCCTGGCCATGAGCTTGGTGACCTCCAGTCAAGGCACCAACGAACTCGTGGCACCGATCTGACCAAGAAAAATTGAATCCAACGGCAAGTGCATCAACCAAGACATGACATTGGGTTTCAGGGCCAACGGAAAGTAATTGGCAAGCACCTTGTCGTCACGAGCTCCAGTGGCTTGCATCGTGATGGTGTAGATGTCGAGGAACTCTGACGGTTGGGTCTTGCCGTCATACTTCTCGCCAACATCGGGCTTGAACGTGCGGTGGGACGACCACTGGAACTGCCGTAGCTCACGGGTAAAGGCTGGGTAACCCACCTCGTAAGGTAGGCCGCCGGAGCCTCCCGATGCTGGGTGGTCCATAGCGGGCCCCGCTCGCCTGTCTTACTGGTGGCGCGTATCGCGCCGGCGCTCGATGGTGGTTCGAGCGTCTTCATGGGCTCGTTCCTGAAGAACCTGGCGTTGGTCGCGGCGGGTCCATGGGTCGGACGTGCTATGGAAATGTCATCACAAGTGTCATCACGACGGACCGACATCTGCGGTGGTTGGCGTGGAGGAGGAGAGTGCACCATGGCCGCGGCGCCACCGGCCCCTCCACCACCGGCATGCAGTGGCTCGATGTAGCGCCGGCCTGAGGGCCCCACCGGCCGTGTCTCATCTTTGTTGGAGATGCCGACGAGGCTCCGGATAGTGGCTCTCCACTCGTCGAGCTTCTCCGCGGCGGGAGGGAAGTCGAGGAGCAGCTACGCGCGCGCCAGGGCTTCTGCTGGCGTGGGTGGCGGCGAAAGCTGCATGGACCGCGACGCGCTTCGACTTCTAACCACGTTAGAAGGAGCTTGGTGACGACCCAGCGGCTGTGCGCCATCCTCGCCAGCACTTCGGCGGGCATGCTGGCCTCCTTCGTCGCACGGATGACACAGAGGACTCTTGCCACGACGGCGTCCAGGGTCACCGGTGTGGTGACGCTACTCGTCGCGCACAACATGGGAAGAGCGCGCAGTGCGCGCCGGAGTGGGTGTCTTGGAGGTCGCCGGGCCGCCCGCGGGTGGTACGGCGATGCCCCCGGAGGGTCCCGCGCCATCTGCTAGCGGCCCAGCTCCGTCTCTGGATTTCGCGGCGCGTGGCCCGTCGACTTGCGCACGAACGATGCCGCTCGCCAGGCTCTGATGCTCGCGGGTCGCGCCTCGAGTTCTGTCCGCGACCGGCCCGCTGCTCGCCCGCACTGGTACGGGCCGCCCGGCCCCCGATGAACTGCTACCCCTTGAGCACTGCATTGGTTTTCCCTTGAAGAGGAAAGGGTGATGCAACAAAGTAGCATAAGTATTTCCCCTCAGTTTTTGAGAACCAAGGTATCAATCCAGTAGGAGGCCACGCACGAGTCCCTCGCACCTACACAAACAAATAAAATCCTCGCAACCAACGCAATAAAGGGGTTGTCAGTCCCTTCACGGTCACTTACGAAAGTGAGATCTGCTAGATATGATAAGATAATATTTTTGGTATTTTTATGATAAATATGCAAAGTAAAGAAAGCAAAATAAACGGAAAAGGAAATAGCTTGTTGATGGAAGATTAATATGATGGAAAATAGACCCGGGGGCCATAGGTTTCACTAGTGGCTTCTCTCGAGAGCATAAGTATTATGGTGGGTAAACAAATTACTGTTGAGCAATTGACAGAATTGAGCATAGTTATGAGTAGGTATGATCATGTATATAGTCATCACGTCCGAGACAAGTAGACCGACTCCTGCCTGCATCTACTACTATTACTCCACACATCAACCCTATCCAACATGCATCTAGAGTATTAAGTTCAAGAGAACAGAGTAACGCTTTAAGCAAGATGACATGATGTAGAGGGATAAACTCATGCAATATGATATAAACCCCATGTTATTATCCTCGATGGCAACAATACAATACGTGCCTTGCTGCCCCTACTGTCACTTGGAAAGGACACCACAAGATTGAACCCAAAGCTAAGCACTTCTCCCATTGCAAGAAAGATCAATCTAGTAGGCCAAACCAAACTGATAATTCGAAGAGACTTGCAAAGATAACCAATCATACATAAAAGAATTCAGAGAAGATTCAAATATTTTTCATAGATAAACTGGATCATAAACCCACAATTCATCGATCTCAACAAACACACCACAAAAAGAAGATTACATCGAATATATCTCCACAAGAGAGGGGGAGAACATTGTATTTAGATCCAAAAAGAGAGAAGAAGCCATCTAGCTAATAACTATGGACCCGTAGGTCTGAGGTAAACTACTCACACTTTATCGGAGGGGCTATGGTGTTGATGTAGAAGCCCTCCGTGATCGATGCCCCCTCCGGCGGAGCTCCAGAAAAGGCCCCAAGATGGGATCTCATGGATACAGAAAGTAATGGCGGTGGAATTAGGGTTTTGGCTCCGTATCTGGTAGTTTAGGGTACGTAGGTATATATAGGAGGAAGAAGTACGTCGATGGAGCAACGTGAGTGGGGGGGGGGGGTAGGCGCGCCCCCCTACCTCGTGCCTTCCTATTTGCTTTCTTGACGTAGGGTCCAAGTCCTCTGGACCGTGTTCGTTCCAAAAATCACGTTCCGAAAGGTTTCATTCCGTTTGGACTGCGTTTGATATTCTTTTTCTGCGAAACTCTGAAATAGGCAAAAAAACAGCAATTCTGGGTTGGGCCTCCGGTTAATAGGTAGTCCCAAAAATAATATAAAAGTGTATAATAAAGCCCAATAATGTCCAAAACAAGATATAATACAACATGGAACAATAAAAAATTATAGATACGTTGGAGACGTATCAAGCATCCCCAAGCTTAATTCCTACTCGTCCTCGAGTAGGTAAATGATAAAAACAGAATTTTTGATGTGGAAGGCTACTTGTCATAATTTCAATGTAATTCTCTTAATTGTGGTATGAATATTCAGATCCAAAAGATTCAAGACAAAAGTTTAATATTGACATAGAAATAATAATACTTCAAGCATACTAACTAAGCAATTATGTCTCTTCAAAATAACATGGCCAAAGAAAGTTATCCCTACAAAATTATATAGTCTGGCTATGCTCCTTCTTCAGCACACAAAGTATTTAAATCATGCACAACCCCGATGACAAGCCAAGTAATTGTTTCATACTTTTGGTGTTCTCAAAATTTTTCAATCTTCACGCAATTCATGAGCGTGAGCCATGGACATAGCACTATATGTGGAATAGAATGGTGGTTGTGGATAAGACAAAAAGGGAGAAGGTAGTCTCACATCAACTAGGCGTATTAACGGACTATGGAGATGCCAATTAATAGATATCAATGTGAGTGAGTAGGGATTGCCATGCAACGAATGCACTAGAGCTATAAGTATATGAAAGCTCAACAAAAGAAACTAAGTGAGTGTGCATCCAACTCACTTGCTCACGAAGACCTAGGGCATTTTGAGGAAGCCCATCATTGGAATATACAAGCCAAGTTCTATAATGAAAAATTCCTACTAGTATATGAAAGTGATAACATAGGAGACTCTCTATCATGAAGATCATGGGGCTACTTTGAAGCACAAGTGTGGTAAAAGGATAGTAGCATTGTCCCTTCTATCTTTTTCTCTCATTTTTTATTTATTTGGGCCTTTTCTCCTTTTTTTATGGCCTCTTTTTTTAGTCCGGAGTCTCATCCCGACTTGTGGGGGAATCATAGTCTCCATCATCCTTTCCTGACTTGGGACAATGCTCTAAAAATGATGATCATCACACTTTTTATTTACTTACAACTCAACAATTACAACTCAATACTTAGAACAAAATAAGACTCTATGTGAATGCCTCCAGCGGTGTACCTGGATATGCAATGAATCAAGAGTGACATGTATGAAAGAATTATGAATGGTGGCTTTGCCACAAATACAATGTCAACTACATGATCATGCAAAACAATATGACAATGATGGAGCATGTCATAATAAACGGAACAGTGGTAAGTTGCATGGAAATATATCTTGGAATGGCTATGGAAAGCCATGATAGGTAGGTATGGTGGCTGTTTTGAGGAAGGTATATGGTGGGTGTATGATACCGGCGAGAAGTGCGCGTCATTAGAGAGGCTAGCAATGGTGGAATAAAGAAAGTGCGTATGATCCATGGACTCAACATTAGTCATAAAGAACTCATATACTTATTGCAAAAATCTATTAGTTATCGAAGCAAAGTATTACGCGCATGCTCCTAGGGGGATAGATTGGTAGGAAAAGACCATCGCCCGTCCCCGACCGCCACTCATAAGGAAGACAATCAATAAATAAATCATGCTCCGACTTCACCACATAACGGTTCACCATACGTGCATGCTACGGTAATCACAAACTTCAACACAAGTATTTCTCAAATTCACAACTACTCAACTAGCATGACTTTAATATCACCATATCCATGTCTCAAAACAATTATCAAGTATCAAACTTCTCATAGTATTCAACAAACTCATAAGAATTTTTTTATTAATCTTGAATGCCTAACATAATTAAAGCAAATTACCATGCTGTTTTGTAGGACTCCCAAAATAATCTAAGTGAAGCATGAGAGAACAATAGTTTCTATAAAACAAATCCACCACCGTGCTCTAAAAGATATAAGTGAAGCACTAGAGCAAAAACTATATAACTCAAAAGATATAAGTGAAGCACATAGAGTATTCTCACAATTTCCGAATCATGTGTGTCTTTCTCAAAAGGTGTGTACAGCAAGGATGATTGTGGAAAACTAACAAATAAAGACTCAAATAATACAAGACGCTCCAAGCAAAACACATATCATGTGGTAAATAAAAATATAGCTCCAAGTAAAGTTACCGATGTAAGTAGACGAAAAAGGGGATGCCTTCCAGGGCATCCCCAAGCTTTGGCTTTTAGGTGTCCTTATATTATATTGGGGTGCCATGGGCATCCCCAAGATTAGGCTCTTGCCACTCCTTGTTCCATAATCCATCAAATCTTTCACTCAAAACATGAAAACTTCACAACACAAAACTAAAAGTAAAAAATCTCGTGAGCCCCGTTAGCGAAAGAAAAAAAAACAGCACTTCAAGGTACTGTAATGAACTCATTATTTATTTATATTGGTGTTAAACCTACTGTATTCCAACTTCTCTATGGTTTATAAACTATTTTACTAGCCATAGATTCATCAAAATAAGCAAACAACACACGAAAAACAGAATCTGTCGAAAACAGAACAGTCTGTAGTAATCTGTAGCTAACACAAGTTCTGGATCCCCAAAAATTCTAAAATAAATTTCTGTACGTGTGGAATTTATCTATTAATCATCTGCAAAAATAGTTAACTAAATAGCACTTTCCAATTAAAAATGGCAGCAATTCTCGTGAGCGCTAAAGTTTCTGTTTTTTACAGCAAGATTAAAAAGACTTTCCCTGAGTCTTCCCAACGGTTCTACTTGGCACAAATACTAATTAAACACAAAAAACACAAGAAAAACAGAGGCTAGATAAATTATTTATTACTAAACAGGAGCAAAAAGCAAGGAATAAAAATAAAATTGGGTTGCCTCCCAGCAGGCGCTATCATTTAACGCCCCTAGTTAGGCATAAAAGCGAAGATAGATCTAGGTATTGCCTTCTTTGGTAGGCAATCCATAAGTGGCTCTCATAATAGATTCATATGGTAATTTAATTTTCTTTCTAGGGAAGTGTTCCATGCATTTCCTTAACAGAAATTGGAATCTAATGTTCCCTTCCTTCATATCAATAATTGCACCAATTGTTCTAAGGAAAGGTCTACCAAGAATAATAGGACATGAAGGATTGCAATCTATATCAAGAACAATAAAATATACGGGCACCTAATTCCTATTTACAAAAACAAGAACATCATTAATTCTTCCCATAGGTTTCTTAATAGTTGAATCCGCAAGGTGCAAGTTTAAAGAGCAATCATCAAAATCATGGAAACCTAGCAAATCACACAAAGTCTTTGGAATCGTGGAAACACTAGCACCCAAATCACACAAAGCATAGCATTCATGATCTTTAATTTTAATTTCAATAGTAGGTTCCCACTCATCATAAAGTTTTCTAGGGATAGAAACTTCCAACTCAAGTTTTTCTTCATAAGATTGCATCAAAGCATCAACGATATGTTTGGTAAAGGATTTATTTTGACTATAAGCATGAGGAGAATTTAGCACGGATTGCAACAAGGAAATACAATCTATCAAAGAGCAATTATCATAATTAAATTCCTTGAGATCCAAAATAGTGGGTTCATTGATATTTAAAGTTTTGACTTCTTCAATCCCACTTTTAACAATTTTAGCATCAAGATCTAAAGACTCTGAATTTTTGGAACGTCTTCTAGGTAAAGGTGGATCATATTTAGTCCCATCATTATCAAGATTCATATTGCAAAACAAAGATTTAATAGGGGACACGTTAATAACTTTTAGATCTTCATCTTTATTATCATGGAAATTTTCCGGCTTAGCGGGTGTCGGTGTCAAAACCGGCGGATCTCGGGTAGGGGGTCCCGAACTGTGCGTCTAGGCCGGATGGTAACAGGAGGCAAGGGACACGAAGTTTTACCCAGGTTCGGGTCCTCTCGATGGAGGTAAAACCCTACGTCCCGCTTGATTAATATTGATGATATGGGTAGTACAAGAGTAGATCTACCACGAGATCGTAGAGGCTAAACCCTAGAAGCTAGCCTATGGTATGATTGTTGTTATGTATGTTGTCCTACGGACTAAAACCCTCCGGTTTATATAGACACCGGGGTGGGTTAGGGTTACACAAAGTCGGTTACAATGGTAGGAGATCTGCATATCCGTATCGCCAAGCTTGCCTTCCACGCCAAGGAAAGTCCCTTCCGGACACGAGACGAAGTCTTCAATCTTGTATCTTCATAGTCTAGGAGTCCGGCTGAAGGTATAGTCCGGGCATCCGGACACCCCCTAATCCAGGACTCCCTTAGTAGCCCCTAAACCAGGCTTCAATGACGACGAGTCCGGCGCGCAGATTGTCTTCGGCATTGCAAGGCGGGTTCCTCCTCCAAGTACTTCATAGAAGATTTTGAACACAAAGATAGTGTCTGGCTCTGCAAAATAAGTTTCCACATATTGCCATAGAGAGAATAATATTTACACAAATCTAATCTGCTGACGTATTCTGTAGCGTGACACACCACGGCCAAGCCTTTATCCGAGTCATTTCATTATCCCACCTCAGCGCATCATGCGAGGCGGTTTCCTTGGCACGTCTTGTTAAAGCAGAGATCGTGTCCCCTTATTCCGGGATTCTCATCAATACGGGCGTGGGTAACCCAACCGCGCCATTGATTATGTTACTTGGAGATAAGCGAGTTTTACCAGGCTGGTGGGGACACGTAGTTGCGTCCACCCATATAAGGGGATAAGGATCCACCTTTTCACCTACGCCTTCTTCCTCCCTTGCTTATCCATTATCACACACTCGAGCTGCAGCGCCCAAGTCCGCATTCCCCACCTCAACCTTCTCCAGCCATGTCCGGAGCGGGAGGCAAGTGGATGGTCTCCTCCGTCATGTAGGGACACATCAAAAAACTGAGGAAGGCCGGATACTTGTCTATCGACATTGCGTACCGGCTTCTCGAAAAGGGGCAGCTCATCCCCACCCCTAGGCCCCATGAGAGGGTGGTGTTCCTCCCCCATTTCCTCCGCGGACTGGGCTTCCCTCTTCACCCATTTGTCCGGGGGCTCATGTTATACTATGGCCTGGATTTCCACGATCTGGCCCCGAACTTTGTCCTCAACATCTCGGCGTTTATCGTCGTGTGCGAGGCTTTCCTCCGCATCCGCCCCCATTTCGGCCTATGGCTCAAGACTTTCAATGTCAAGCCGAAGGTGGTGCGCAGCAACCAGGTGGAGTGCGGAGGCGCCATGGTGGGCAAGATGGCCAACGTCTTATGGTTCGGGGGCTCCTTTGTGGAGACCCTGAAGGGGTGGCAATCAGGGTGGTTTTACATCACCGAGCCGCGCGACCCCGAATGGGTCGCAGCCCCTGAGTTTCGATCCGGACCCCCTACGCGGCTCACCTCCTAGAAGGAGACGGGCCTGTCGTGGGGTAAAAAAGGAGAGCTGACCGGACTCCAAACATGCGTCCAAACCCTGGTGGACAAGAAGCTCAAACTTGTCAACGTAGTCCAGGTTATGCTCATCCGCCTGATTCTCCCGTGTCAACAACGGGCTTTCAACCTGTGGGAGTTCGACCCGGCGCGGCAGCAAACTCTGATCAGGCTCTTCGACACAATGTACAAAGATGCCTGGAAGGTGCTTTTCAAGGGCGCCGAGGCCCCCGCATCCGCTACCGAGGATCGCGGATTCAGTACGCAGCATCACGCTCATGCGGTAAGCTGTTTTTTCCTTTTATAGGGTATCCGTTTTTCATAGTTTGATTCCATGCGGGATCTAAGCTCCCTTACCTTTGACAGGACTGGCAGGTGACGTTCGGACAGATCAACTGTCCGGCTCCTTTGCCCGAAGGCCCAGCGAACACTCACTTGGTGAAGCTGCTAGTTCCGGCACCCTATGTGGTGCCGGAGAAGAAGGTCGCGAAAAAGGCCACGGGGACTCTAAAGAGTGCCCGGCGCCAGGAGGTGTCGGATCCATCATCCGACGGTTCCGAGGCACATTCCTCCCGTGAAGACGAGGAGGAAGAAGAAGAGACCTCTCCCCCTCCAGCGGGGGAAGAGAAGAAAAGGAAGGCCGCCCTCTTTGGGGAGGCCGGAGGGTCCAAGAAGGGGAAAACCCTTCCTCCGGACTACTCTACCAATGCCAATGACGGCGGAGAGGAGTGGCCGCCCAGGGCCAAGCCCCTGACAAAATCGTAAATATCCGGATACCAGAGTCATTCATAGTATTCGCTCATTGCACAGCTTTCCCTTATGTCGAATATGTTTATGCAGCCCACCCAAAGACCGGCTCGACGCGTCGTTGAGAGGCTCACTGGACTCGTCGGATGTGAACTCGCTTCCGACGGCTTCCTCCCCCCGCCCTACGGACGACACCAAAGTGTTGTCCCAACAGGTTCCAAGCCGGGAGGAGGTGGTCCTGGAGGCGCCGCAAAGCGACCTCCCGGACTCCAGGAGTAAATGGGATGAAACCCCCCAGGGCTCCAAGTCCAGCTCTAGGCCGGACACCGCTCCGGAACCTTCAAAGGTTCCAGAGTCCGGCGGGGGACCTCCTTCCAAGAGGAGCAAGCCCACCGTGTTGGTGACCCCCGTCCAACCGGAGGCGCCTGACAATCTGTTGGAGGCGCTCCAAGGCGCCTCCATCGACGAGGAGCACCGCACCATTATGAGTGCGGTGGTCCAGAAGGTTCAGTCCGCCAAGAGCGGACTGACTGAAGCTTGTACTAGCCTTTTAACAGGCTTTGAGGTAAGTAAAGAATGTGTAAATAATATTACCGCATAGACAGTAGCCCCTGATGCTCTGTTTGGTGTTCGAGAAGAAAAGCCGAATAGAGGATCAAATAAAATTCGCAGGAGTCTAACAAAAAGGAGTCAATATGTGTATGCAGGCTTCTCTGCTTGCGTCCGCCACACTGACTGCGGAAGTGGACACGCTAAAGCAGAACCTCGAGCGGTCCGAGCAAGAGCTCGGGCGTGCCAAGAAGCAGCTCGAGGACAATGAAGGTAAGAAATACCTTGTTTAAATATATATAAAAAGGTGCAATTGCAAAAAATGACAGGATTATTGTGGCTATTGTAGGGGCCACATCTGAGGTGGCGACCCTTAAGCAAGCGCTGGTCGAGGCCGAGAAGAGGGCGGCCACGGAGCGCACCGAGCGGGAGAAGTATGAGGCCGAGGTTGGCAAGGTACGGCAAGAGCTCCAGGCTCTCATGGAAAAACATGAGAGTTTGGAGCTTGACTCAAAGACGCGAGCGTCCGAGCTCACGGTGGCTATTGAAAATGCCAAGTCTGCCAAGGCCGAATCCTAGAAGACCCTCTAGGAGTTGGATGAGGTGAAGAAGATAGCGGCAGGTAAGGCATTCTTTATGAAAAGCAAACACATAAACATGAGTTACTTGTTACTTACCCGAATCCGGAGCTCTCCAGGAGCGTTCGTAGATCTTCCCCGGAGTGTGTCCAATGCCGCCGCATTCTATCGAGCCGAGGAGGGCAGCTCGACAGAGAAGGTGTTCTGGTCTTAGTATGCTGAGGCCGGACACCCCGTGCCCCTGAGCGACCAGCTGAAGCAACTGGTCGAGCTCCACAAGGCGGCCGAACAGGCCATGAAGGGCCTCATAGTTCGGCTGTGGCCTGGAGGGGCTCTGCCTGGGAGCTATTTCGGGCTGGTGCGGCGGCAGGTGGAGGCCTGTCCAAGGCTCGAAGTCAGCAAGCGCTCCGTCTGCATTGAAGGTGCCCGTAGGGCCCTTGCCCGTGCTAAGGTGCACTGGGGCAAGCTGGATGCTAAGAAGCTTGTGAAGGATGGGCCACCGCCGGGGAAAGAGCATCGCAAGCCCGAGAATTATTATAAGGATGTTCTGAAGGGTGTCTGCCTTGTGGCGGATGAATGTTCCAGGTATGTAATTTTTGAGTGAAACTTGCTCGTTTTGTCCTGTGCGCTGAAAACTTGTTCATATGCGCTAAGCAATGCTGTTGGAATTTAAAATATTACCTTCTGTGCGGCTGTTTATCAATTCTGAGAGATGGCAAGTCGTCGGCTTCTGCCCCCGTGCCGCTAGTGCTGGGGTGTTCAGGGATAAACCTGAGCGCTCTTTTTCCCATGTTTGGGTCCTTCAAGGGAGGCGCTCAGCCCAACGAACAAGGTAATCGGACTATAATGCGTGAACACTCTCACTTAGCCATAGAATTCTATAATTTTAAATTTCGGCGAAGCCCCTGGTATTCGGAAAACCGAGTTCGGGGCGCTATCCACACCTTGGCCGGACAGAGCCGGATCCTCACTCTAAGCGGCATAAGTCTTTAGGGACTCGAAAAATCTCTCGAACAACGACCAGCTCTCGCTTCATCATGACAGTCAGTTTTAGCTTTCTCCACTGAGGTGCTCGACCCAGCTCAACTGGGGCACAATCGCAGTGGTTCTCCTAGTGCTACCTTAGCCGATATAGCGGAACGTAAGGCACCAAAACATAGGAGCCGGGCAAACCCAACTATTGACCCAAGACATGATTCGGAGCCGATGCATATAATGCTATAAGTTCGGGGAGCCGCACTTGTTAAAGTGTTCGGACTTCTCACACCATATTGAGGGGTACTAAAGCCCCTGGCGTATTTTGGTCGTACCAAAGTGTACAGATGCAACATGTCGTTAAGGAACATATATTAAAAAAGAGTAATGCAAAAATAGACAAAAGCAATTCATTGTTTATTAAAGAGGGCTGCGATCAAAGCAGAACGATATAAATAATGCAATAAGCAAAAGGTTGGACTATTTAACGTGTCCATTCTAGGGGCAGGCTGTGGAATAGTATGCGAAACAGGTATACTGCTCGTGATAGAGACCACCTGGGAGTTCCGTAATGCGGTGTGGCTTGTCTGCTTCCCTGGTTCTTGCATCGTTTGTTCGGCAATGGAACTGCCGAACGGGCCTTCCGAAGAGTGGAGTCCTGAAAGTAAGAGAGAATTAAAAAATCGGCAGCCCCTGGTGCGGTTTAAGCCGTGTTTCGGGCGTGCCGTGATGGTGCCCCTCCCTCCTGTACCCATGGTATTTCTAGAGTGTAGTTATGTACGTGAAGTACTGGTATCGCATTTTTGTGAGGGCTGGGGTTGGGGCCGCATTGCTACACCTGCTCGGGTCGTGCCAGGCGGTCTTATTGTAGGTTACTCCGGGCGCGCTTGACGGTGTCCGGTCGTTTAATGGCCGGACTGGAGAACTGCCTGGAGAGGCTGCTTTGTACTTCTGCTGCAAGGGCCGCCGTGTGCTCCTCCGTTCGGAGGGAGCGTTCGGTGTTTCCATTGACCGTAATTACTCCTCGAGGGCCTGGCATTTTGAGCTTAAGGTATGCGTAGTGCGGTACCGCATTGAACTTGGCGAATGCGGTTCGCCCGAGCAGTGCGTGATAGCCACTACGGAATGGGACTATGTCGAAGATTAACTCCTCGCTTCGGAAATTATCCAGAGATCCGAAGACCACTTCAAGTTTGACTGAGCCTGTACAGTTGGCCTCTACACCTGGTATTATGCCTTTAAAGGTCGTTTTGGTGGGCTTAATCCTCGAGGGATCTATGCCCATTTTCCGCACTGTATCCTGGTAAAGCAGGTTCAGGCTGCTGCCGCCGTCCATAAGGACTCTAGTGAGATGAAATCCATCAATAATTGGGTCTAGAACCAATGCGGCGAATCCGCCATGACGGATGCTAGTGGGATGGTCCCTCCGATCGAAGGTGATCGGGCAGGAGGACCATGGGTTGAACTTTGGGGCGACTGGCTCTACTGCGTATACGTCCCTTAACGCGCGCTTCCCGCTCCCTTTTGGGGACGTGGGTTGCGTATATCATGTTCACCGTCCGCACTTGTGGGGGAAAACCCTTCTGTTCACTGTTGTTCAGCGACCGGGGCTCCTCGTCGTCATCGCTATGCAACCCCTTGTCTTCATTTTCGGTGTTTAACTTGCCTGCCTGCTTGAACACCCAACAATCCCTGTTGGTGTGATTGGCCGGCTTTTCAGGGGTGCCATGTATCTGGCACAAGCGGTCGAGTATTCGGTCCAAACTGGACGGGCCCCTAGGATTCCTTTTGAATGGCTTTTTCCACTGACCGGATTTAGAGCCTCTGAATCCGGCATTAACTATCGTATCCTCAGCATTGTCGCCGTTAATGCGGCGCTTCTGCTTGTTGCGATGCGACCTGCCACTACTGTCCCTGGTATCCGAATTACCAGGGTTCTTGGTCATATTGTTGCTACGAGCAAGCCAGCTGTCTTCTCCCGCGCAAAAGCGGGTCATGAGTGTCGTGAGTGCTGCCATAGACTTCGGCTTTTCCTGTCCAAGGTGCCGGGCAAGCCACTCGTCACGGATATTGTGCTTGAAGGCTGCTAGGGCCTCAGCGTCCGGACAGTCGACTATTTGATTTTTATTTGTTAGGAACCGTGTCCAGAATTGCCTGGCCGATTCCTCTGGCTACTGAATTACGTGACTTAGGTCATCGGCATCTGGGGGTCGCACATAAGTGCCCTGGAAATTGTCGAGGAATGCGGCTTCCAGGTCCTCCCAACAACTGATTGATCCTGTTGGCAAGCTGTTAAGCCAATGCCAAGCTGGTCCTTTAAGCTTGAGTGGGAGGTATTTGATGGCGTGGAAATCATCGTCGCGGGCCATGTGGATATGAAGGAGATAATCCTCGATCCATACCGCAGGATCTGTTGTGCCATCATATGATTCGATATTTACGGGTTTGAAACCTTCGGGGATTTGATGATCCATTATTTCATCTGTGAAGCATAGTGGGTGTGCGGTGCCTCTATACTGGGCTATGTCATGACGTAGCTCCAATGAGCTTTGTCTACTGTGCTCGGCCCTGCCGAATTTGTGGCCGGCGTGACGGTTACCATCTCGAGCCGTGGGGCTCCCACGCGATCCGTGGATCGATCTTGTTTCCCTTGCCTTGTCCTCCAACATATCTCGTAAGTCCGGCGCATATTCCCGTGCCTTGGTACGGGGTGCGGCTTGAGTGGAGGGCCGAGAGGCCTCTCTGTCGCGGCCACGAGGTGGCTGGTCGGCCGCATCAAGTGCTTCCTCCTCTAATCGGGGTAGCAACCTGCGCTTTGGGTAGCTCTTGGAGGGGCATTCGAGTTTATGCTCTTCGGCCGCAAGGACTTCAGTCCATCTGTCGACTAGCAAATCTTGATCAGCTCTAAGCTGTTGCTGTTTTTTCTTGAGGCTTCTTGTCGTGGCCATAAGCCTGCGTTGAAAATGCTGTTGCTCGACGGGATCCTCTGGCACGACGAATTCGTCATCGTCGAGGCTTGCCTCGTCTTCGTAGGGAGGCATATAATTATCGTCCTCAATCTCTCTGTCTGCTGCTCTCTCATGAGGGCTAGTTTCTCCATCCTCCTGTGCTAAATCTTGCTGGAGGGGGTTTTCTTCGGCACTTTCCAGAGTATTATTATCTCCCATGCTGGAATCACCGTATTTGTTTTGGCGGGATTTTGAGTGGCGCCGCTGACGCCGGCGCTTAGGCTGTTTCTTGGAGGGGTCATCCTCCGTTGTTCCATCGGATATCCTTCTTTTGGGGTGTCCACCATGTAGATGTCATATGACGAGGTGGCTTTCCAGGGCCTGATAGGCGCTGGTTCTTCATCGTGTCCTTCATCGGCGTCCATACCGTTGATGTCTTCGGAGTCGAAGTCGAGCATGTCGGTTAAGTCGTCAATAGTGGCTACAAAGTGGGTGGTGGGTGGGCTTTGAATTTCTTCATTGTCCGAATCCCAACCTTGCTGACCGTAGTCCGCCTAGGGCTCTCCTGATAAAGAGAGAGACTTTAGTGTCTTTAGAATATCGCCGAAAGGCGAGTGCTGAAAGATGTCCGCGGCAGTAAACTCCATAATCGGTGCCCAATCGGATTCGATCGGCAGGGGCGTGGAGGGTTCGGGGTCCGGAGAGGAGTCCGGCTCCTTGGAGTCATGAGTCTCGCAGAGTGCGGGGCTGGTGTTCGGCTCGATCGCCGTTGGGATCGCAGCCCTAAGGCAGCGTCCAACCACCCATCCTCGATCGGCGCAGTTGGCTCCGAATTAAGGGTCTAAGCCGATGCGGGTGTGGCCTCCAGGGCACTGTTCAGCGGCAGAGCTAGATCATGCTCGTCGTGACAGTGCGGCGCGCTCGGCAGTGGCTCGAATCCGTCGAAGATCAAGTCCCCGCGGATGTCAGCCGTGTAGTTTAAACTTCCAAATCTGACCTGACAGCCAGGGGCATAGCTTTCGATCTGCTCCAGATGGCCAAGTGAATTGGCCCGCAGTGCGAAGCCGCCGAAGACGAAGATCTGTCCGGGGAGGAAGGTCTCACCCTGGACTGCATCGCCATTGATGATCGTAGGAGCCATCAAGCCTGACGGCGACGACACAGAGGAACTCTCAATGAAAGCACCAATGTCGGTGTCAAAACCGGTGGATCTCGGGTAGGGGGTCCCGAACTGTGCGTCTAGGCCGGATGGTAACAGGAGGCAAGGGACACGAAGTTTTACCCAGGTTCGGGCCCTCTCGATGGAGGTAAAACCCTACGTCCTGCTTGATTAATATTGATGATATGGGTAGTACAAGAGTAGATCTACCATGAGATCGGAGAGGCTAAACCCTAGAAGCTAGCCTATGGTATGATTGTTGTTGTGTATGTTGTCCTACGGACTAAAACCCTCCGGTTTATATAGACACCGGAGAGGGTTAGGGTTACACAAAGTCGGTTACAATGGTAGGAGATCTGCATATCCGTATCGCCAAGCTTGCCTTCCACGCCATGGAAAGTCCCTTCCGGACACGGGACGAAGTCTTCAATCTTGTATCTTCATAGTCCAGGAGTCCGGCTGAAGGTATAGTCCGGCCATCCGGACACCCCCTAATCCAGGACTCCCTCAGCGGGCATCTTATTAACTAAGGTGTCCTTCTTATCCGAGACTTCAGCTATTAACTTCTCAAGGTGAGAAATCTGAGATTTCAAACCATCAAATTCTTTAGTCATATCATCGAGCTCTTTATTCATAAAACCCATAAAGCTTTTGTGTTCCGTAAGCTCGTTTCTAAAGAAATTATTATGCTCAAATTGTAAGACCATAAAACTCCTGGCGTTGCTTTCGATCTCTTCTAACCTTTTAAGGTGATGATCACCAAATCTAGGTAGAGCCATCGTGACAAGCAAGCAATCCAACACACAAGCAAACAAGAGACGGGCAAAAGGAGGAAAATAGAGAAAGAGAAGGGGGACGGAGAGAGAGGGCGAATAAAATGACAAGGGTGAAGTGGGGGAGAGGAAAACGAGAGGCAAATGGCTAATAATGTAATGCGGGAGATAAGGGTTTGTTATGGGTACTTGGTATGTTGACTTTTGTGTAGACTCCCCGGCAACGGCGCCAGAAATCCTTCTTGCTACCTCTTGAGCACTGCGTTGGTTTTCCCTTGAAGAGGAAAGGGTGATGCAGCAAAGTAGCATAAGTATCTCCCTCAGTTTTTGAGAACCAAGGTATCTATCCAGTAGGAGGCCACGCACAAGTCCCTCGCACCTACACAAACAAATAAAATCCTCGCAACCAACACAATAAAGGGGTTGTCAGTCCCTTCACAGTCACTTACGAAAGTGAGATCTGATAGATATGATCAGATAATATTTTTGGTATTTTTATGATAAATATGCAAAGTAAAGAAAGCAAAATAAACGGAAAAGGAAATAGCTTGTTGATGGAAGATTAATATGATGGAAAATAGACCCGGGGGCCAAAGGTTTCACTAGTGGCTTCTCTCAAGAGCATAAGTATTACGGTGGGTAAACAAATTACTGTTGAGCAATTGACAGAATTAAGCATAGTTATGAGAATATCTAGGTATGATCATGTATATAGGCATCACGTCCGAGACAAGTAGACCGTCTCCTGCCTGCATCTACTACTATTACTCCACACATCGACCGCTATCCAGCATGCATCTAGAGTATTAAGTTTAAGAGAACAGAGTAACACTTTAAGCAAGATGACATGATGTAGAGGGATAAACTCATGCAATATGATATAAACCCCATCTTGTTATCCTCGATGGCAACAATACAATATGTGCCTTGCTGCCCCTACTGTCACTGGGAAAGGACGCCGCAAGATTGAACCCAAAGCTAAGCACTTCTCCCATTGCAAGAAATATCAATCTAGTAGGCCAAACCAAACTGATAATTCGAAGACACTTGCAAAGGTAACCAATCATACATAAAAGAATTCAGATAAGATTCTAATATTGTCCATAGATAAAATTGATCATAAACCCACAATTCATCGGTCTCAACAAACACACCGCAAAAATAAGATTAAATCGAATATATCTCCATAAGAGAGGGGGAGAACTTTGTATTGAGATCCAAAAAGAGAGAAGAAGCAATCTAGCTAATAACTATGGACCCGAAGGTCTGAAATAAACTACTCACACTTCATCGGAGAGGCTATGGTGTTGATGTAGAAGCCCTCTGTGATCGATGCCCCCTCCGGCGGAGCTCCGAAAAAGGCCCCAAGGTGGGATCTCACGGATACAGAAAGTTACGGCGGTTGAATTAGGGTTTTGGCTCCATATCTGGTAGTTTGGGGGTACGTAGGTATATATAGGAGGAAGAAGTACGTCGGTGGAGCAACATGGGGCGCCCTACCTCGTGCCTTCCTGATTGCTTTCTTGACGTAGGGTCCAAGTCCTATGGATCATGTTCGTTCCAAAAATCACGTTCCCGATGGTTTCATTCCGTTTGGACTCCGTTTGATATTCTTTTTCTGCAAAACTCTGAAATAGGCAAAAACAACAATTCTGGGCTGGGCCTCCAGTTAATAGGTTAGTCCGAAAAATAATATAAAAGTGTATAATAAAGCCCAATAATGTCCAAAACAGGATATAATATAGCATGGAACAATAAAAAATTATAGATACGTTGGAGACGTATCACGAACCGACCGCCGTGGCCGCCTTTTTCTTGGGAGCCATGGCGACGAAGAACCGCTAGGCTAACTGCTAGACCAGATTCTCACAACTGTGTTCCCCTACCTGGCACGCCAAAGATGTCGGTGGAAATGACACCTATGGGATCACTAGGATCCCTTCTACGGTCGGTGGGCGCGGGGTCGTGAGAAGAGCAGGTTTAGGAGCAAGCACACGGGTCGTTTACCCAGGTTCGGGCCGCGAGGACGCATAAAACCCTAGTCCTGCTTTGGTGGATGTATTGAGTGTTCTTGAGCTTCTTGAACTAGCTACGGTGGGTGTGCCGTCCCAAAAAGACGAACCCCTCTCCTGGTCGCCTTGGCCTCCTTTTATAGGAAAAGGGGCTGCCACAGTGGCACACAGGAGGTGGAAAGGCCTACAGTGCGCGAGCTTATCGCACGGCATTACGAGACAAAGCGCATTAAATGCGCTACGTAGGTGTCCATTTGCTTTATCGGGGACGGGAACAAGGCCCGTCCCGTCCGTCGCCGCTCTGCCTCGCTTCGACACGCGCCCAGGCCGGCGATGCATGCAGCGCCTTGTAGGCAGGCAGGCAGCTGAGGTGGCGCGGCGGTAGAGCCTTCATGAAGATCTACATGCCGCCACGCAGGCGCTTGCTGAGTTGGCCTGGAAGCTAGAAGCTGCATGTTGCCACGTAGGTGCCTGCCCAACTAGTTGGGTTGGCAGCTGCATGCGAATGGCGGCGGACTCTTGGCTGGTGCGAGCCTGGCAGTGGCCCTGCTGATGCCCTCGGCAAGAGTCTTGCTGGGGGCTCGGCAAGGGTCTTGCCGTGGTGTCGCTATAATCCCCGACAAGGGTCTTGCCGGGGGTCTTGTGGATTGCCTCGGCTAGGATCCTGCCGAGGGCCGCCGTCTTCTAGTCCTCATCTGAACTCATATATTTACGAGCTTGACGAAGATTTGCATGCCACCACAGAGGCTTCTCCCGAGCCTTAGTTCCAACGCAGTTGGTTAGGTTGGAGCTGGTGGGCTCAAGGGTCATTCACCCCGCTAGCATCGGGCAAGTTGCCCCGGCAAGGCTCTTTCCGGGGCTGCGGGGGGGGGGGCTCGGCAAGGATCTTGCCGAGGGAGTCCACCTCGCCCTATTGCCCTCCTGCGCTTCCGGTCTTGGCGTCGCCTTGGTCGCCTCATGCTTCGGCTTCTCTCCGGCTTCCCTCCTCTGCCCTGCTAAGTGTGGCCGCGGCGTGTGGCTCAGACTTCCCGTGCACAAGTAAAGGGGTCAAAAGGAGAACCCCTACTTTTGTACACCGACACTCCTGGCGCGGGCCACGGTCGTCCCAGCGTCCGCCACCACGTCCTCCTCCTCAGCCATAGCCCCGGTCACTACACTCGGGGCGTCAACCGAAGCGTCCTTCTCGGATGGCTCTGAGCTCTTGATAGTAGCTGGTGTTGTGGGTATGCGGGTTGTGGAAGGCGCAGAATGGTCGGCTGCCCTTGGATGACCCAGGCTGGTCTCTGCCGCGCTTGGTTTCTGGCTCCGCCGCGAGCACGGCTGCTCCCTTGCGCTTCACGTCCTTGGCCTTGGTCTTCTTCTCCTCCGGGTCTGCAGTAGGGAGTTCGAGGAGGGAGAGGCGCCCCTCCTCAGCTCTCGCACACTTGGTCGCGATGTTGAACAACTCCAAGGTCGTGCACACCTCCTCGTGGATGGCGAGCTCCTCCTTCATCTTGACGTCGCGGACGCTGTCGGAGAACGCTGAGATGATGGCCTTGTCGGTCACCTTGGGGATCTTGATTCACGCGTTGTTGAAGCGCTGAATGTACTTCTGCAGGGTCTCTCCTTGTTGTTGCTTGATGCGGCGCAGGTCGCTCGTGACCGGGGGGCGGTCACGAGCGCCCTGGAAGTTGGCGATGAAGCGGTTGCACATCTCGCCCCAGGAGGAAATTGAGCCTGGAGGCAGGTTCAGGAGCCAGGAGCAGGGGCCATCCTTGAGAGCCATGGGAAACCAGTTCGCCATGACTTCCTCATCGCCGTTTGGCCGCCTCGATGCTCAGCTCGTAGAGCTGCAGGAACTCCGCGGGGTCAGGGGTGCCGTCGTAGCAAGGAGGCAGATCTGGCTTGAACTTGCCCGGCCAGGCGACGCTGCGTAGCTCGGGGGTGAAGGCGCAGCAGCCGGCCATGGTCACCGGGGCCCGCCTTGGAGGTGGAACTTGGCCTTGGCGCCCGTGCGCTGCTACGGCTAGTGGCGCGGGGACTTGCCACAGCAAACGATCCTGGCGCGGCGGAGCAAGGAGTGGCGGAGCGTTTGCTTGCGGTCGAGGGACTTCTTGACAGCTTCTTTCTTCATGCGCGGGCGCCGGACGTGGTGGGTCGCACCGTGGAGCCGCGTGCCTTGGCACTAGGGCACCGTCTTGGGGCAAAGGTGGTGGAGGTGCTTCGGGAGCTGCGTCGCCCGTGGCTGGCGGAGGGCAAGGCAGAGAGTGGGACGGCGCAGGGGAGCCCCCTGCGGCGTGGACAAGCTCGGTGATGCGGTCAAGCCAGTCCTCATAGAGGTCATCGACTGGGCGGTAGCGCAGGAGCTCGTGCGCCATGAGGAGCGCGGCCCATGCGTTCGTGGGAACGCAGCGAGCATGAGACGACGAACCAGCGAGAGTTAGCGATGGAGTGGAGGTGCGGCCGTCCTGCTGCACCGAGGGGTGGAGCGAGGATGCTTTCTGCTCGTTCCCCGCCGGGCCGGTGGCGGCGTTGGCGGCAGGAGACGGAGAGCGATGGGGTGGCCTACCGACAGGGGCCGTCTGAGCGACGCGGGTGGCGAGGGAAGCCCGGCCCTCGGCACGGGCGCGACGTGCGTCCGCCATGGAGACGATGGAGCGACATGATGCAAAGCGGCAGGAAAGAAGCTTCGACGCACCCCTACCTGGCGCTCCAAATGTCGGATCACGGGTTCCGGCAAAACCCTTAAGGTTCGAACACTTGGTGCGCGCGAAGATCTCCCCTCCTACCGATCCGCGCCCTAACTTAGCCTAGATCTCACGAACTAACTCAACAAACTCACAACACAAAGGACATAAGATTTATACTGGTTCGGGCCACCATTGTGGTGTAATACCCTACTCCAGTGTGGTGGTGGTGGATTGCCTCTTGGGCTGAAGACGAAGAGTACAAGGGGAAGAACAGCCTCCCAAGGTTGAGGTGTTCTTGTGCTTGGTGAACTTCTGTGGCTGAGGATGATCTTGATGATCCGTCCCCGCCTATGGTGGCGGCTAGTCCTATTTATAGAGGCCCTAGTCCTCTCCCCAAATATTGAGTGGGAAGGGAGCCAACAACGACCAATTTGAAAGGGGACAACTAGTACAAGGTATCCTGACAAAAGGTGGTCTTCGCCTGCCAAAGGTTCTGGCGGTGACGCCGTCCTGGGCTCCATGGTGACCTCCGTCTTGCCGTCCTTCTGGTCTTGGTCTCGTTGCACCAATATGGAAACCTTTGCTTGATGCCTCGGTACTCCGCGCCTGCGCTTGCGCCCCTTAGCACTAAAGAGGAAACAAGGACGCTACACGCGCTGGCGCCCGCCTAGTCTCGATTGTCATGGCTTACGTCACGACAACCTTGCGAGGCTTGCCCGACCTTGAACTCTCCTCCCCTCACGAGCCAGCCTGGTGAGGCCACTCCTGAGGAGGTCTTGTGTCGTCCACCTTGCGAGGCTTGGCCCCTCGCGAGGGTCTTCATTCCTTGTTGATGAAGATGGGCCATACAGGCCTGCCAGCAAAGCCACGTCATGGGTCGCAGGCAGGCAAGTCTGAGGACCCCCGTAAATTTCAGCCCAATCAAAGTTACGGATCTCCGGGAATTTAAGAAATGGTGAAAGGGCAGAATCAGGGAATGCAGAAACAGAGAGAGATAGAGAGACAAATCCAATCTCGGAGGGGCTCTCGCCCCTCCGCCGTCATGGAGGCCATGGACCAGAGGGTAAACCCTTCTCCCATCTAGGGAGAAGGTCAAGGAAGAAGAAGAAGAAGAAGAAGAAGGGGGGCTCTCTCCCCCTCTCTCCCGGTGGCGCCGGAACGCCGCCAGGGCCATCATCATGTGACGGCGATCTACACCAACACCTCCGTCATCTTCACCAACATCTTCATCACCTTCCCCCATCTATCTACAGCGGTCCACTCTCCCGCAACCCGCTGTACCCTCTACTTGAACATGGTGCTTTATGCTTCATATTATTATCCAATGATGTGTTGCCATCCTATGATGTCTGAGTAGATTTTCGTTGTCCTATCGGTAATTGGTTGTCGGCGTTCTGGTTACGGGGTGGCCAAAAGGGCCCAGGGTGCGCCTGACCCCCTGGGGCGCGCCCCCCTGCCTCGTGGCCCCCTCGGGCGTCGTCTGGCGTTGATTCTTCTCCCCAAAAATAACATATATTCCAAAAAAGTCTCTGCCAGTTTTTATCCTGTTTGGACTCTGTTTGATATGGATTTACTGCGAAACAAAAAACACGCAACAAACTGGAACTGGCACTGGGCACTGGATCAATATGTTAGTCCCAAAAAATAGTATAAAAACTTGCCAAAAGTATATGAAAGTTGTATAATATTGGCATGGAACAATCAAAAATTATAGATACGACGGAGACGTATCGACATCCCCAAGCTTAATTCCTGCTCGTCCTCGAGTAGGTAAATGATAAAAAAGATAATTTTTGATGTGGAATGCTACCTAGCATAATCTTGATAATGTAATCTAATCATGGCATGAATATTAAGACATGAGTGATTCAAGGCAATAGTCTATCATTTGACATTAAGACAATAATACTTCAAGCATACTAATAAATCAATCATGTCTTTTTAAAATAACAAGGCCAAAGAAAGTTATCCCTACAAAATCATATGGTCTGGCTATGCTCCATCTTCACCACACAAAATATTCAAATCATGCACAACCCCAATGACAAGCCAAGCAATTTTTTCATAATTTTGACATTCTCAAACCTTTTCAACTTTCACGCAATACATAAGCGTGAGCCATGGGCACAACGATATGGGTGGAATAGAATATGATGGTGGAGTTTATGTGGAGAATACAAAAAAGGAGAAAGTCTCACATCAACGTGGTGAATCAACGGGCTATGGACATGCAATTGATGTCAATGTGAGGAGTAGGGATTGCCATGCAACGGATGCACTAGAGCTATAAGTATATGAAATCTCAAACTGAAACTGAGTGGGTGTGCATCCAACTTGCTTGCTCATGAAGACCTCGGGCATTTGAGGAAGCCCATCATCGGAATATACAAGCCAAGTTCTATAATGAAATTCCCACTAGTATATGAAAGTGATAACTCAATGAGACTCTCTATATGAAGAACATGGTGCTACTTTGAAGCACAAGTGTAGTAAAAGGATAGTAACATTGTCCCTTCTCTCTTTTTCTCTCATTTTTTTGTTTTGTTTTTTTGGTGGGCTTCTTTGGCCTCTTTTTTTTATTTGGGCTTCTTTGGCCTCTTTTGTTTTGATAACCTCACACGGGACAATGTTCTAATAGTGATGATCATTACACTTTTATTTACTTACAACTCACTATTACAACTCGATACTAGAACAAAGATATGACTCTATATGAATGCCTCCAGCGGTGTATCGGGATGTGCAATGATCTAGCGTAGCAATGACATCAAAAATGAACAAGCCATGAAAACATCATGCTAGCTATCTTACGATCATGCAAAGCAATATGACAATGATGCTTAAGTCATGTATATGATGATGTTGGAAGTTGCATGGCAATATATCTCGGAATGGCTATGGAAATGCCATGATAGGTAGGTATGGTGGCTGTTTTGAGGAAGATATAATGAGGCTTATGTGTGATAGAGCGTATCGTATCACGGGGTTTTGATCGACCGACGAAGTTTGCACCAACTCTCGAGGTGAGAAAGGGAAATGCACGATACCGAAGAGGCTAGCAATGATGGAAGGGCGAGAGTGCGTATAATCCATGGACTCAACATTAGTCATAAAGAACTCACATACTTATTGCAAAAATCTATTAGTCATCGAAACAAAGTACTACACGCATGCTCCTAGGGGGATAGATTGGTAGGAAAAGACCATTGCTCGTCCCCGATCGCCACTCATAAGGAAGACAATCAATAAATACCTCATGCTCCGACTTCATCACACAACGGTTCACCATACGTGCATGCTACGGGAATCACAAACTTCAACACAAGTATTTCTACAATCCACAACTACCCACTAGCATGACTCTAATATCACCATCTTTATATCGCAAAACTATTGCAAGGAATGAAACATATCATATTCAGTGATCTACAAGTTTTATGTAGGATTTTATGACTAACCATGTGAATGACCAGTTTCTGTCATCTCTCTAAATAGATATAAGTGAAGCAAGAGAGTTTAATTCTTTCTACAAAACATATGCCCACACTCTAAAAAATATAAGGGAAGCAAAAGAGCATTCTAAAAATGGCAGTTTTCTATGTGAAGAGAAACAGGCAATCCAAACTTCAAATGATATAAGTGAAGCACATGAAGCATTCTATAAAGTCATACTCAAAAGATATAAGTGAAGTGCAATGAGCATTCTATAAATCAACCAAGGACAATTTAATACCAGCATGGTGCATAAAATAAAAGTGAAAACTAAATGCAAAAGACGCTCCAAGATTGTACATATCGCATGAACGAAAGGAATCTGAAAACATACCGATACTTGTTGAAGAAAGATGGGATGCCTTCCGGGGCATCCCCAAGCTTAGACGCTGGAGTCTCCTTGAATATTTACTTGGGGTGCCTTGGGAATCCCCAAGCTTGAGCTATTATCTCTCCTCCTTATCCTCATATCGAGACCTCCTCGATCTTCGAACACTTCATCCACACAAAACTCAACAGAAAGCTCGGTAAGATCCGTTAGTATAATAAAGCAAATCACTACTGTAAGTACTATTGCAAACCAATTCATATTTTGTTTTTGCATTTTAGCTACTGTAATATAACTTTTTCATGGCTTAATCCACTGATATAAATTGATAGTTTCATCAAAACAAGCAAACTAAGCATCAAAAACAAAATCTCTCTTAAACACGACAGTCTGTAGTAATCTGAACATTAACCATACCTCTGGTGCTGCAACAATTCTACCAAAATTAGGACAAATAAACAATTTGTAAAGAAAGACAGTGCAAAAAGTTTCAGAACCGTTTGATGTTCCAGTAAAAAATGTAAAATCACGCACTACAGCCGAAGTTTCTGTCCTGCACCGTACAAACCAACAAGCAAAGTAAACATCCTAAAGGCAAATCTTGGCACATTATTTTTATTTTTAAACCTTATAAAAGCACACAACAGAAATAAATGACTCTCTAAAACTTCTGGGTTGTCTCCCTGGCAGCACTTTCTTTAAAGCCCTTAAGCTAGGCATATAGTGCTCAAGTAATGGATCCACCCGGATCCCAGGGTATATCAAAGCCAATTTGAATCAACAATGATTTGTAATTTAGTGGTGAGCACAAAGTAACATATATCATGTAATAACGAAGTCTAACTCTCTTCCTATGCATCGGCATGTCATAAAAGAACAATTCATGCACATCAAGTAAAGGCCAATACATAGCATAAGCAGTTTCTTGCAATTTTTTCGTGTTGGAAACATAAAGAGGCAGAGATGTAGTTCCTCTCCCATAATAATTGCAAGTTGGAAACATAAACATAAAGGAGCAGCAAGCACATGCATATTATATCTATCAAAATCATCATGCGTAATAGTAAAACGCAACCCATCAATATAATCCTTAACAAGAGCAAACTTCTCCGATATAGTGTAGTTGGGAGAATTCAAAGAGATAATAGGACTATCATGTGTGGGTACAATAGCAACAATTTCATGTTTAACATAAGGAACTATGGCAAGTTCATCTCCATAAGCATAATTCATATTAGCATCTTGGCCACAAGCATAGCAAGCATCATCAAAAATGGATATTTCAAAAGAATCAACGGGATCATAACAATCATCATAGCAATCATCCTTTGGTAAGCACGAAGGGAAATTAAACAATGTATGAGTTGAAGAGTTACTCTCATTAGAAGGTGGGCACGGGTGATCAATCCGCTCTTCCTCCTTTGGTTCTTCGCTCTCCTCCTCACCTTTTTCATCCAATGAGCTCACAATGTCATTACTTTCTTCTTCCATAGACTCCTGCAAAATATTAGTCTCTTCTTGGACACCGAAGGAGTCCTCAATATATGTTTTAACATAGGCATTAGAAGCATAATTATCATAACAATATTTAAGTATGGCAAAATTTTCAGATTTGAAAAGAGTAGCATCATACTTTTCAATCAAAGAAGCAATTTCATAAGCACCCTTAAAAGCAACAAATTCTTCAATTTTTTGAACATCATAGTAATTATAAACACCCTTAGTATACAAAGATACGATTCCATTATCAGTAAACTCACATTGGTAGGGAAGGTGTTTCTTAGGGTTTTCAGAACAACAAATAACATCGTATATTTCACATAAATTCCAAGCATAGCACTGCAAACGATGAATTTGATCCAGTAAAAGTTCCCCTTTTTGAGATAAGCGGTGTCGCACATAACAAGCATGCTCATCTAAAGATTTTCCCTCAACTAAGCTAGTTGGGGTTTCAGCACGAGCACAAAGGGATCGAAGATGATCCAAGTAAAAAGCTTTAGGAGTGTGATAGATTTTGAGTGGTTCTTCAACAATTGGTGTAGCAGGTACAACTAATTTTTTTTGGTATTTTGTGTTCCCTACCCATAACTAAAGATATAAAACAACTTATAACAAAAAATAAAAATTACTTAGTGATAAAGCAAACACGCACACACAAGAATATTCACCCCACGCTATGGCTCCCCGACAACGTCGCCAGAAAAAGGTCTTGATAACCCACAAGTATAGGGGATCAATTGTTGCCTCTTTCGATAAGTAAGAGTGTCGAACCCAATGAGGAGCTAAAGGTAGAACAAATATTACCTCAAGTTTTATCGACCACCGATACAACTCTACGCACGCTTAACGTTCGCTTTACCTAGAACAACTATGAAACTAGAAGTACTTTGTAGGTGTTGTTGGATAGGTTTGCAAGATAATAAAGAGCGTGTAAATAAAAAGTAGGGGCTGTTTAGATAAAGAAACAATAAAGTTAGTATAACGAGTTTGGAAAAGTGGTGGTAGGAGTTGCGAAATTGTCCCTAAGCAATTGACTACTTTACTAGACCGACAACAAGTTTTATGTGGGAGAGGCCACTGCTAGCATGTCATCCCTGACTTGGAATTCTATGCACTTATGATTGGAACTATTAGCAAGCATCCACAACTACTAACGTTCATTAAGGTAAAACCCAACCATAGCATTAAGATATATTGGTCCCCCTTCAATCCCGTATGCATCAATTTCTATGCTAGGTTGAAGCTTCTGTCACTCTTGCCCTCCAATACATAGTCTTATCAACATACAACTAACCCTATGGTGTGATCCACGCGCGCGCTCATATGATGGGCACCAAAGTACAGCAACATAACCACAAGCAAATCTCTCCGGGTTCACCGTCGCAACGTTTTTACAAAAACGTCCCTTCTATTTTTGCTATTCAACCCGCACTCCCTTTTTAAGTGGATATATGAGAAAACGTTTCACTCTTACTAAAGTAATCCTGCACTCTTTAGTATTCAACCCACGATCCTTTCATTAGCTGGCTATAATAAACGCACAACATCCTCTCTGGCCGCTTCCTCTCCAGCCGCGACCGCCGCCGCCGCTGATCTTCTTCTCCGGCCATCCGCCGACCTCCTGTTCTCCTTCCCCTCCCAACCCGCACCCTCCTCAATCTCCAACCTCCTACACCCGTATCGTGCTTCTCTGCTTTGGATCGAGTTGGCCGGATCGACCCCATGGCCGATGCCAAGGTCGCCAGTCCATCGTCCTGCTCCACTCGTGTGCGCCCTCGACGTCGACGCCCTCTAATACTCTTTGCCGCAGCCGCCGCCGTCGGCCTCTGTCACCACGCGCCCCCTTTGAGCACACTGGATGCAATCTCACATGGTGCCGTCGTCCGCACTGTCTAACACCACCTACAGACACAAAATGGCGGATCAAGGTGCAATAATTTTGATCTGGCAAGATACATGCTACCCACTCATCTCCCAGTGTTGGCGTTGGTAAGCATCAGAATCACTATGTACTGGTACTAATTAAACTATATCTTTCCAGGTGTTTAATGAAATGCCCAACCACACCAAAAACGCGAATTTAGTTCTGCATGGTGGAATCAACGAGGTAGCATGACCTTCAGCCTTCTACAAGAGGTCAACTTAGTTCAAATCATTTAGCTATGTGCAGTACTATTGCCAATCGTCTATTTAGATGCCTTTTACATCAAAATGGTGATTTTATATGTACTATTTTTGTATGTGGTTACGATTATGGATAAGATTAGAAAACATGCAGTTCAAATCGCCATCAAGCGCATCAGTCCTTTGAATGTTAAGCACATCAAATGTTTTCAGTTCATGCATAAGTTACAATCAAGCCAGAGACATTATGTGTTCTATTTTTTAGATCAGAATCCTAGACGTGGCCAGTTTATAACATTCTCCCAGTACCTCTGTTCTGCATATGTTTCTCAAACTAATTCTGCCATTGATTAGGAGTGACATCACCATGACATTTCCAAGCTTTGTCTTCCATGCTCGGGTCGATGATACCTGAAATTCTTAGTTCTTTTGAATCGAAACAGTAGAAGATAAGCTTGTGGTGACTTTGTGAATTTTTGGCATTGGACCGTTTGAAACTTTAGATTGGCAGAGAGCTAGAGACCCTGCTACTCTAAAGGATGTTAAATTTGAGAACACAAATTATTGTTGTTAAATAATCTTTGCTTCTTCATTTGGAAAAGTTAGCATTGTTGGGAGTTTGATGTTGCAGTTGGCCTTGGCAGTGGCGAGCTGGGAACCGGCGAGGTAGGCGACATCGTTGACGACGGCCGTCATGGCCTCCACCTGTGCCCTCTTGCAGGTGGACTGCTGGTCATTGATGTGGCAAGTCGGGCTCTTGCAGCAAAATCTACGATATTCTCTGGATGAGCTGCAGGTAGGCCAGGCTGTTCACGAGGATCCAACAACGACCACCAAGGTATGCCTCCTCTCTTTGCCCTTGGGCTGGCATCTCTGATCAGGTTGTAATCTGATGGTGCTGTGTTGCTCTGCTTTGATTTGGGAATTCCTATGGGATCTATTTTTGATTGGCCAAAGATGGTTTATTTGCTGCCGTTTGGTTTAACATGATGCTATAATGCGCTATGGAGAGATATGTTATTCCAGTACAAGTGGCCGGTCAGCTAATTTGAGGATTTTTTGCCTTTTGTTCTTTAGGCCTATAGTGTGTGGTTTCAGTCCGACAGTTAAAACTTGCATTGGCTTGTTAAACTTCATGTGACCGGATCAGTAGGGGAGGATGATCACATATGGAAAATACTACTCCATGGTACTAAAATCTGTTATAGGTGTAGGAAGTCAATGCTAGGACCTCCTGGGATGTGCTCATGCATGCTTGGTCTGAACCTTTTCTTTTCAATCAATTGATGAACCGATGACATCAGATTATGTCGTATGTATACTCCACTACGTATGGATAGCCCGCTCGTCGTATCTCGACAGAGTGAAAACAACTTTGATCGATGGAGATGGATTTCTTTCCTGTTGGTGTAATTGTATGTTCAGGTGGTTCTTTCAGGTCCATTTTCTCTCTAGCTTCTTGATGTTTTCCTTCTCTGGTGTAATTTAGTTGCCATTTGTAATAGTAAAACTTTCATGTCAAATATCACTTGAAGATTTTCTATGCCAATTGACATGTCATTTATTTTCTAATTAACCTATTGTTGATGGTGTCTGATCTCCTTTCTGACATATTCCAAGAATAAGTTCTCATGTTCATTAAATGCAATTCGGTTGATTATTTTGAATTATTGCATTAGGTTAATAGGATTTAATTGTACTTAAATTTTATTTTGCACAGGTACACAAACAACAATGTAACAACTCTAGAAATCTACATCTTAATGCTGCCCTATTTTTGGGGATTCAAATCTCCAGGCTGGAATCAACAGGCCCACATAATCTTCAGTCTTCCACAATTATGTTTTGCTTCATGTTCTATGATCAGGCTGTAATCTGCTGGTGCGGTGCTGCCCTGCTTTGATTTGGGGGTTCATCTGGGATCTAATTTTGACCGAACAAAGCTGGTGGCTGATGGATGGTGTCACCTGATGGCACTGTGCTACAGAGAGAGATGTTTTTCCAGCAATAGAAGTGGCCAGTTAGTTAAGTTGAAGATTTGTGCCATCTCTTCTTCAGGCCTGTAGCTTCTGGTTTCAGTCAAATAGTTAAAGTCGCATTGTCTTGCAACAGTGAGTGACTGCTGGGTTAACTATTTGTGGTTTCAGTCGGATAGTTAAAGTTGCATTTTCAGTCGGACACAGGCTTGTTGTTTTGCCTGCTTTTTTCTTGACGCGCACTCTCATCGTTCGTCATCATGCAATGTTGAAGTTATTCATGCGGTGGGGTGGATGAAAGTTAGTACGAGACTAGCACTTTGGTTGTCCCTGTTTGGTGATAAAAAGCTTTGACTGAATATTGAATCAATAATGTTTCTTTTCAGCAATCCTTCTGCTATTGCCACTGCTTCCTTTCATCAAGATATCTGTCCATGCATATCTTCTTGATGAACAAACATAAAGCCTTGGATGCCCATAAATATGTTAGGTACTCACCTCCGCTTACTAAACATATATGTACTTATGTTTTTTTAATATGCTTCAACTCCAGCTAACAATCTACTAATAAGAAAGCGGTCCCAACCGATTTTATGCATTCAAAAAGCATTCTAACGTTATCAAACGAATTAGAGGACCAAGTGTAGGTTTCATGTACGTGTGAATCAACCTCAAATTGTACGTAGTCATATGATCAGAATTGGAAAAGAAAAAAGGGTGTACAGTAAAGCTAGTGTTACTTGAGAACTTAATGATGCCTTTGTATTGTTCGATGCAAAGAATTTCATTTTTAAGAAAAGGCTAGGACATCTATTGTTGTTTGTATCTTAGTGTTACAATGTAAATCATATGTGGTAGTAAATATGTTAACCAGGGCGCAAGTATGTGATTCATGTTGTATTGTACTTAAATCAGTTTTTATAAGTCCACAGAACTAACTACACGCTTCATTTGGTTTTGTGTTTTTTCTTCTTTTTTTCTTTGTCACAGTGCTCAATGCGAGTTTCAATATGAGCCATCTCGAGTCTGAAGTCCAAACCATGCAACCTCTTTCGGACTATGAAGATATGAGCCGTTGGGCTTCCTTTCAATCGGTTGGTGCCTCAAGAAGGCTCAAATAGGGTGGAAGACTGATTTGAGCTTCGGTTTTGTTGGCAAATCGAGGGGAGGAGAAATCAAAGTCATGGAGAAAAAATTCGACCCTAGATCCCGTGGCCTCGAGTTGTGTGCATGTGTGGTGCGACAAATTGGCGCCCATTTGGCGGCGATTAGACACTAAGTGGTCATGCGGGGACATGTGAGGGACCCATCCTACCTTAGTGGTAAAAGTCCATGACACTCGGTGGAACAAGTCCATGACATTTGATGTCAATTGCGAGAGGTAGTATGATGGACGAATGTATAGGGTATAGTTCAGATCTTGAGCTATGGTTACTATTGGGCTAGGAGCTTGTGTTATTTTTTTTCCGTTGCAACGCACGGGCATTTTTCCTAGTTAAACCAATCATAGCAATTCACCAATTACCGATAGGACAACGAAAATCTACTCAGACATCATAGGATGGCAACATACATCATTGGATAATAATATGAAGCATAAAGCACCATGTTAAAGTAGAGGGTACATCGGGTTGCGGGAGAGTGGAGCGTTGTAGATAGATGGGGGAAGGTGATGAAGATGTTGGTGAAGATGACAGAGGTGTTGGTGTAGATCGCCGTCACACGATGATGGCCCCAACGGCGTTCCGGCGCCACCGGGAGAGAGGGGGAGAGAGCCCCCTTCTTCTTATTGTTCCTTGACCTTCTACCTATATGGGAGAAGGGTTTCCCCTCTGGTCCATGGCCTCCATGGTGGCGGAGGGGCGAGAGTCCCTCCGAGATTGGACCTGTCTCTCTATCTCTCTCTATTTCTGCGTTCCCTGATTCTGCCCTTTCACTGTTTCTTAAATTCCCGGAGATCCGTAACTCCGATTGGGCTGAAATTTTAACACCATCTCTATCCGGATATTAGCTTTCTTGCGGCAGAAGAAGGGCATCAACCGCCTTATGGGGTGGCCACGAGGGCCCAGGGCGCGCCTGACCCCTGGGGCGTGCCCCCCTTCCTCGTGGCCCCCTCGGGCATCGTCTCGCGTTGATTCTTCTTCCCAAAAATCACATATATTCCAAAAAAATCTCCATCATTTTTTATCCCATTTGGACTCCGTTTGATATGGATTTGCTGTGAAACAAAAAACATGCAACAAACAGGAACTGGCACTCGACACTGGATCAATATGTTAGTCCCAAAAAATAGTATAAAAAGTTACCAAAAGTATATGAAAGTTGTATAATTTGGCATGAAACAATCAAAAATTATAGATACGACGGAGACGTATCATGTCCTTTGTCAATGACAGCAGGGGCAGCAAGGCACGTATTGTATTGTTGCCATCAAGGATAAAAAGATGGGGTTCATATCATATTGCTTGAGTTTATCCCTCTACATGATGTCATCTTGCCTAATGCGTTACTCTGTTCTTATGAACTTTATACTCTAGATGCATGCTAGATAGCGGTCAATGTGTGGAGTAATAGTAGTAGATGCAGAATCGTTTCTGTCTACTTGTCGCGGACGTGATGCCTATATACATGATAATGCTTAGATATTCTCATAACTATGCGTTTTTCTATCAATTGCTCGACAATAATTTGTTCACCCACCGTAGAATTTGCTATCTTGAGAGAAGCCACTAGTGAAACCTATGGCCCCCGGGTCTATCTTCCATCATATTATTTTTCTATCAACTTGCTATTTCTATCGTTGTTTATTTTGCAATCTTTATTTTCCAATCTATACAATAAAAATACCAAAAATATTTATCTTATTATCTCTATCAGATCTCACTTTCGTATGAAGGGATTGACAAGCCCTTTATCGTGTTGGTTGCGAGGTTCTTGTTTGTTTGTGCAGGTACTAGGGACTTGCATGTTACCTCCTACTGGATTGATACATTGGTTCGCAAAAACTGAGGGTAATACTTACGCTACTTTGCTGCATCACCCTTTCCTCTTCAAGGGAAAACCAACGCATGCTCAAGAGGTAGCAAGAAGGATTTCTAGCACCGTTGCTGGGGAGGTTGCACCAAGTCAAGTCAAGATTGGATCTCCCATCAACAAGCCATTTCCGGCGCCGTTACCGGGGAGATCTACGCACAAGTCGAGACAAACCAAGTACCCATCACAAACTCTTATCCCTCGCATTACATTATTTGCCATTTGCCTCTCGTTTTCCTCTCCCCCACTTCACCCTTGCCGTTTTATTCGCCCTCTTTTCCGTTCGCCTCTTTTCCGTTCGCCTCTTTTTGCTTGCTTCCTGTGTGCTTGTGTGTTGGATTGTTTATCACGATGGCTCAAGACAATACTAAATTGTGTGAATTTTCCAATACCAACAACAATGACAACAATGATTTTCTAAGCACTCCGATTGCTCCTCTTATCGATGCTGAATCTTGTGAAATTAATCCTGCTTTGCTGAACCTTGTTATGAAAGATCCGTTTTCTGGCCTTCCTAGTGAAGATGCCGCTACCCATCTAAACAGCTTTGTTAATTTGCGTGATATGCAAAAGAAGAAAGATGTGGATAATGATATTGTTAAATTGAAGCTATTTCCGTTTTCGCTTAGAGATCATGCTAAAACTTGGTGTTCGTCCTTGCCTAAAAATAGTATTGATTCATGGAATAAGTGCAAAGATGCTTTTATCTCTAAATATTTTCCTCCCGCTAAGATCATCTCTCTTAGAAATGATATAATGAATTTTAAGCAACTTGATCATGAGCATGTTGCACAAGCTTGGGAGAGGATGAAATTAATGATACGTAATTGCCCTACACATGGTTTGAATTTATGGATGATCATACAAAAATTTTATGCTGGATTGAATTTTGCTTCTAGAAATCTTTTAGATTCGGCCGCGGGAGGCACTTTTATGGAAATCACCTTAGGAGAAGCTACTAATCTCCTAGATAATATTATGGTTAATTATTCTCAATGGCACACCGAAAGATCTACTAGTAAAAAGGTTCATGCAATAGAAGAGATTAATGTTCTAAGCGGAAAGATGGATGAACTTATGAAATTGTTTGCTAATAAGAGTGTTTCTTCTGATCCTAATGATATGCCTTTGTCTACTTTGTTTGAGAATAATAATGAATCTATGGATGTGAATTTTGTTGGTAGGAACAATTTTGGTAACAACGCGTATAGAGGAAACTTTAATCCTAGGCTGTTTCCTAGTAATTCCTCTAATAATTATGGTAATTCCTACAACAACTCTTATGGAAATTTTAATAAGATGCCCTCTGATTTTGAGACTAGTGTTAAAGAATTTATGATTTTGCAAAAGAATTTCAATGCTTTGCTTGAAGAAAAATTGCCTAAGATTGATGAGTTGGCTTGGAACGTGGATAGAATTTCTGTTGATGTTGATTATTTGAAACTTAGATCTATTCCACCGAAGCATGATATCAATGAGTCTCTCAAATCTATGATAATTTCCATTGACGAGTGCAAAGAAAGAACCGCTAGGATGCGTGCTAAAAAGATTGCTTTATAAAAACGTGTTCTTCTATTTTCACGATAATAAGGATGAAGATCTAAAGTGATTGATGTGTCTCCTATTAAATCTTTGTTTTGCAATATGAATCTTGATAATGATGGGACTGGAGATGAGTCAACTTTAGTTAAAAGGCGTCCCCATGATTTAGAGTTTTTAGATCTTGATCAGAATTGGTAAAAGTGGGATTGAAGAGGTCAAAACTTTACATAGCAATGAACCCACTATTTTGGATTTCAAGGAATTTAATTATGATAATTGCTCTTTGATAGACTGTATTTCCTTGTTGCAATCCGTGCTAAATTCTCCTCAACTTATGATCAAAATAAAGCTTTTACCAAACATATCATTGATGCCTTAATGCAATCCTATGAAGAAAAGCTTGAATTAGAAGTTTCTATCCCTAGAAAACTTTATGATGAGTGGCAACCTACTATTAAAATTAAAATTAGAGATCATGAATGCTATGTTTTATGTGATTTGGGTGCTAGTGTTTCCACGATTCCAAAAACTTTGTGTGTTGTGTTAGGTTTCCGTGAATTTGATGATGGTTCTTTAAATTTGCATCTTGCGAATTCCACCGTTAAGAAACCTATGGGAAGGATTAATGATATTCTTATTGTTGCAAATAGTAATTATGTTCCCGTAGATTTCATAGTTCTTGATATAGATTGCAATCCTACATGTCCTATTATTCTTGGTAGACCTTTCCTTACAACGATTGGTGCAATTATTGATATGAAAGAAGGAAATATTAGATTCCAATTTCCGTTAAGGAAAGGCATGGAACACTTTCCTATGAATAATATTAAATTACCTTATGAATCTATTATGAGAGCCACTTATGGATTGCATACCAAAGATGATAATACCTAGATCTATTCTTGTTTTTATGCCTAGCTAGGGGCGTTAAACGATAGCGCTTGTTGGGAGGCAACCCAATTTTATTTTTGTTTATTATTTTTTGTTCCTGTTTAATAATAAATAATTCATATAGATTCTGTTTATATGTGGTTTTATGTTTTTAATTAGTGTTTGTGCCAAGTAGAACCGTTGGGAAAACTTGGGGGAAGTCTTGGCGATCTTGCTGTAAAAAACAGAAACTTTAGCGCTCACGAGATTAGCTGCCATTTTTTACTGGAGAGTGAGATTAGGTTGATTCTTTTTTAAGTTGATTAATAAACAAATTCCTCATGTCCACCAATTTATTTAAGAATTTTTGGGGTTACATAAGTATTCGAAACCTACAGATTACTATAGACTATTCTGTTTTTGACAGATTCTGTTTTTCGTGTGTTGTTTGCTTATTTTGATGAATCTATGGCTAGTATCAGGGGGTATGAACCATAGAGAAGTTAGAATAAAGTAGGTTTAACATCAATATAAATAAATAATGAGTTCATTACAGTACCTTGAAGTGGTGGTTTGCTTTCTTATACTAACGGAGCTCATGAGATTTTCTGTTGAGTTTTGTGTTGTGAAGTTTTCAAGTTTTGGGTAAAGATTTGATGGATTTTGGAATAAGGAGCGGCAAGAGCCTAAGCTTGGGGATGCCCAAGGCACCCCAAGGTAAAATTCAAGGACAACCAAAAGCCTAATCTTGGGAATGCCCCGGAAGGCATCCCCTCTTTCGTCTTCGTCTATCGGTAACTTTACTTTAGGCTATATTTTTATTCACCACATGATATGTGTTTTGCTTGGAGCGTCTTGTATGATTTGAGTCTTTGATTTTTAGTTTACCATAATAATCCTTGCTGTACACACCTTTTGGAGAGACACACATGAATCGGAATTTATTAGAATACTCTATGTGCTTCACTTATATCTTTTGAGCTAGATAATTTTGCTCTAGTGCTTCACTTATATCTTTTAGAGCACGGTGGTGGTTTATTTTATAGAAATTATTGATCTCTCATGCTTCACATATATTTTTTTGAGAGTCTTTTAGAATAGCATGGTAATTTGCTTTGGCTATAAAATTAGTCCTAATATGATAGGCATCCAAGATGGGTATAATAAAAACTTTCATAAAAAGTGCATTGAATACTATGAGAAGTTTGATACTTGATAATTGTTTCGAGATATGAAGATGGTGATATTAGAGTCATGCTAGTTGAGTAGTTGTGAATTTGAGAAATACTTGTTCTAAAGTTTGTGATTCCCATAGCATGCACATATGGTGAACCATTATGTGATGAAGTCAGAGCATGATTTATTTATTGATTGTCTTCCTTATGGGTGGCGGTCGGGGACGAGCGATGGTCTTTTCCTACCAATCTATCCCCCTAGGAGAATGCGTGTAGTACTTAGTTTCGATAACTAATAGAATTTTGCAATAAGTATGTGAGTTCTTTATGACTAATGTTGAGTCCATGGATTATACCCACTCTCACCCTTCCACCATTGCTAGCCTCTCTAGTACCGCGCAACTTTCGCCGGTACCATACACCCACCATATACCTTCCTCAAAACAGCCACCATACCAACCTATTATGGCATTTCCATATCCATTCCAAGACATATTTGCATGCAACTTGCCACCGTTCCGTTTGTTACGACACGTTACATCATTGTTATATTGCTTTGCATGATCATGTAGTTGACATCGTATTTGTGCCAAAGCCACCTTTATAATTATTTCACACATGTCACTCTTGATTCATTGCATATCCCGGTACACCATCAGAGGCATTCACATAGAGTCATATTTTGTTCTAGTATCGAGTTGTAATTTTTGAGTTGTAAGTAAATAAAAGTGTGATGATCATCATTATTAGAGCATTGTCCCAAGTGAGGAAAGGATGATGGAGACTATGATTCCCCCACAAGTCAGGATGAGACTCCAGACGAAAAGAAAAAAGGAAACAAAAAGAGGCCATAAAAAGGAGGAAAATGCCCAAATAAAAAGATGAGAGAAAAAGAGAGAAGGGATAATGTTACTATCCTTTTATGACGCTTGTGCTCCATCGATGTAATTCTTTTTTGCGGTGTGTTTGTCGAGATCCGGTGAGTTGTGGGTTTATGATCAAGATTATCCATGAAAAATATTTGATTCTTCTCTGAATTCTTTTATGCATGATTTAATATCTTTGCAAGTCTCTTTGAATTATCAGTTTGGTTTGCCCTACTAGATTGATCTTTCTTGCAATGGTAGAAGTGCTCAGCTTTGGGTTCAATCTTGCGATGTCCTTTCCCAGTGACAGCAGGAGCAATAAGGCACGTATTGTATTGTTGCCATCAAGGATTAAAAGGTGGGGTTTATATCATGTTGCTTGAGTTTATCCCTCTACATCATGTCATCTTGCCTAATGCGTTACTCTGTTCTTATGAACTTAATACTCTAGATGCATGCTAGATAGCGGTCGATGTGTGGAGTAATAGTAGTAGATGTAGAATCATTTCAGTCTACTTGTCGCGGACGTGATGCCTATATACATGATCATGCCTAGATATTCTCAAAACTATGCGTTTTTCTATCAATTGCTCGACAGTAATTTGTTCACCCACTGTAGGATTTGCTATCTTGAGAGAAGCCACTAGTGAAACCTATGGCCTCCGGGTCTATCTTCCATCATATTATTTTCCTATCTACATGCTATTTCTATCGTTGTTTATTTTTCAATCTTTATTTTCCAATCTATACAATAAAAATACCCAAAATATTTATCTTACTATCTCTATCAGATCTCACTTTCATAAGTGACCGTGAAGGGATTGACAACCCCTTTTATCGTGTTGGTTGCAAGGTTCTTGTTAGTTTGTGCAGGTACTAGGGACTTGCGTGTTACCTCCTACTGGATTGATACCTTGGTTCTCAAAAACTGAGGGAAATACTTACGCTACTTTGTTGCATCACCCTTTCCTCTTCAAGGGAAAACCAATGCATGCTCAAGAGGTAGCAATCACCATGACTCTTGTATAAGGTATAGGACAAAAATAAAAGGTAGGCCCTTCGTAGAGGGAACCAGAGGTTGTCATGAGCCTTTATGGTTGGATGCACCAAATCTTAATGCAAAAGAACGTCACTTTATATTGCCACTTGTGATAGGGACCTTTATTATGCAGTATGTCGCTTTTATTTCTTCCATGTCACAAGCTCATATAAAGCTTATTTTCTCTACACTAATAGATCATACATATTTAGAGAGAAATTTTTATTGCTTGCAACAATGACAACTTACTTGAAGGATCTTACTCAATCCATAGGTAGATATGGTGGACTCTCATGGCAAAACTGGGTTTAAGGATATTCAGAAGCACATGTAGTATCTCTACTTGGTGCAAAGAATTTGGCTAGCATGAGGGGGAAAGGCAAGCTCAACATGTTGGATGACCCATGACAATATAATTTATTTCGGATATAATAAAATATAACCCATTACGTTGTCTTCCTTGTCCAACATCAACTTTTTAACATGTCATATTTTAATGAGTGCTCACAATCATAAAAGATGTCCAAGATAGTATATTTATATGTGAAAACCTCACTTTCTTTATTACTTCCTATTAATTGCAACGATGACCAAAACTATGTTTGTCAATTCTCAACAACTTTTATTCATCATACTCTTTATATGTGAAGTCATTACTCTCCATAAGATCAATATGATCTCTTTATTTCTTTTTATTCTTTCTTTTATTATTTGTATTCCCTCAAGATCATAGCAAGATAACCAAGCCCTTGACTCAAAACTAATCTTTACTATATATAGCTCACGGATTCGATTACATAGATAAGGATCAACGAAAAAACTCAAAGCTAGATCATACTAAATTTTATTCTACTAGATCAAGATATAACCAAAATGGTCGAACTAAGAAAAAGGTAAAGATAGAAGTGTGATGGTGATATGATACCGGAGCACCTCCCCCAAGCTTGGCAGTTGCGAAGGGGAGTGCCCATACCCGATACTCAGTTCTCCTTTGGTGGTGAAGAAGATGGTGGTGATGATGAAGTTGTTGATGAAGTCGTGTCACACATCGAGCGTAGGAGATTCTCCAATTTGCGAATAATGCCCTTGAGTGCAGTGATGTATTCTTGCAACAAAATATTTTCACGAGTGAGATACTTGTTTTGCACCCGAACTATTTCAATCATCTCGAAAGCTTCTATTTCAGTAGGGGTAAGATGGTTATAGTAAGGTTGAAGGATGTCTTCTTCTTCTTCTATTGCAGGAGCTTGATCCTCTGTGGCCTCCTTGATCATATCACCCTTGTTTATCCCAAGTTCTTCTCTCTTCATCTCTATCTTCATTAGCCAAGCATCGTTGCCTGCGTCATTGGATGAGGGGGCCGACATGATGCCTGGCCTTGAAAACTCTAGCAGAAAACAACTCAAAACAAAAATAGGAGATATTTGCATGGTACGATGGTCAAAACCTTCGGGGGATTATATAATGATTTTTTACCGACCAAAAGAAGTATCATGCAAGAAATCAGAGTTCGGAGGGAACACGAGGTGCCCATAAGGCAGGGGGAGCGCCCAGGGGGGTAGGGCGCGCCCTCCACCCTCGTGGATGCCTCGTGTCCTTTCCGGACTACTTCTTATTTTCCTATTTTCTTAAATATTCCAAAACGGAGAAAAATTTCCATTAGAACTGTTTTGGAGTCGGTTTACTTACCGTACCACATACCTATTCCTTTTCGGAGTCTGAAACATTCTCGAAAGTGTCCCTTATGTACTACTCCGGGGTTACGGTGTTAATAACATTGGTTTCAACATTTATGGGATTACCTGAGATATAATGCTTAATTCTTTGGCCTTTCACCACCTTCGGATTTGTGCCTTCAAAGTTTGATTTTTATGGCACCGGAACGATAGACCTCCTCGATAATGTAAGGACCTTCCCATTTAGAGAGGAGTTTTCCTGCAAAAAATCTTAAACAAGAGTTGTATAATAGAACATAATCACCTACATTAAACTCACACTTTTGTATCCTTTTGGCATGCCATCTTTTAACCTTTTCTTTAAACAGTTTGGCATTCTCATAGGCCTGGGTTCTCCACTCATCAAGTGAGCTAATGTCAAATAACCTCTTCTCACCAGCAAGTTTGAAATCATAATTGAGCCCTTTAATGGCCCAATATGCCTTATGTTCTCGTTCAAGAGGTAAGTGACATGCTTTTTCATAAACCATTTTATAGGGAGACATAACCATAGGATTTTTATATGCAGTTCTATAGGCCCATAATGCATCATCAAGTTTCTTGGACCAATTCTTTCTAGACCTATTAATAGTCTTTTGCAAAATTAATTTAAGCTCTCTATTACTCAGTTCTACTTGACCACTAGACTGTGGGTGGTATGGAGATGCAATTCTATGATTAACATCATACTTAGCAAGCATTTTACAAAAGGCACCATGAATAAAATGTGAACCACCATCAGTCATTAAGCATCTAGGGACTCCAAACCTCAGAAAAATAACTTCTTTAAGCATCTTAATAGAGGTGTTATGATCATCACTACTAGTTGGAATAGCTTCTACCCACTTAGTAACATAATCAATAGCAACTAAAATATGTGTATACCCATTAGAGGAAGGAAAGAGTCCCATATAATTGAAGCCCCAAACATCAAATGGTTCAATAACAAGTGAATAGTGCATAGGCATTTCTTGACGTCTACTAATATTACAATTCTTTGACATTCATCACAGGACAAGACAAACTTACAGGAATCTTTGAAAATAGTAGGCCAATAAAAACCGGATTGCAATACCTTATGTGTAGTTCTATCTCCGGCGTGGTGTCCACCATAAGCCTCGGAGTGACACTTGCGTAGGATTTGTTCCTGTTCATGCTCAGGTAAACAACGTCTAATAACACCATCTACTCCTTCTTTATAAAGGTGTGGGTCATCCCAGAAGTAATGTCTTAAATCATAGAAAACCTTTTTCATTTGCTCATATGTGAGACTAGGTGCTATAAATTTAGCAACAATGTAATTAGCATAATCAGCATACCATGGAGCAGCATGAGAATCATTTATGATAGCTAATTGTTCATCAGGAAAGCTATCATCTATAGGTAGTGGGTCATCAAGAACATTCTCTAACCTAGATAAGTTGTCTGCAACGGGGTTCTCAGCTCCCTTTCTTTCAATAATATGCAAATCAAATTCTTCTAGCAAGAGAACCCATCTAATAAGTCTAGGTTTAGCATCTTTATTTTCCATAAGATATTTAATAGCAGCATGATCAGTGTGAGCAGTTACTTTAGAATCAACAATATAAGGTCTGAACTTATCACAAGCAAATACAACTGCTAAAAATTCTTTTTCAGTAGTAGCATAATTTCTCTGGCCACTGTCTAGAGTTTTACAAGCATATTGAATAACATTTAATTTCTTATCAACTCTTTGTCCTACGACAGCACCTACAGCATAATCACTAGCATCACACATAATTTCAAAGGGTAAATTCCAATCAGGTGGCTGAACAATAGGTGTGGAAATCAAGGCTTTCTTAAGTATTTCAAATGCTTCTACACAATCATCATCAAAGACAAAAGGAACATCTTTTTGTAAGAGATTAGTTAGAGGCCTAGAAATTTTTGAGAAGTCTTTAATGAACCTCCTATAAAACCTGGCATGAGAAAGGAAACTTATTATACCTTTAATGTCCTTAGGACACGACATCTTTTCAATAGCATCAACTTTAGCTTTATCAACTTCAATACCTCTTTCAGAAATTTCATGCCCCAAGACAATAGCTTCATTAACCATAAAGTGGCACTTCTCCCAATTCAAGACAAGATTAGTTTCTTCACATCTCTGCAAAACTCGATCAAGGTTCCTTAAGCAATCATCAAAAGAAGTTCCATGCACAGAGAAATCATCCATGAAAACCTCAACAATCTTTTCACAAAATTCAGAGAATATAGCAGTCATACATCTTTGAAAGGTAGCAGGTGCATTAGATAAACCAAAAGGCATACGTCTATAAGCAAAGGTACCGAAAGGGCAAGTAAAATTGGTCTTTTCCTGATCCTCTTTCGATAGAGGTATTTGAGAGGAACCAGAATAACCGTCTAGAAAGCAAAAATGCGTATGTTCGGATAATCTTTCTAGCATTTGATCAATAAAAGGTAAAGGGTAATGATCCTTTCTAGTAGCTTTATTTAATTTGCAGAAATCAATTACCATTCTATAACCTGTAACAATTCTTTGTGGGATCAATTCATCTTTATCATTAGGAACAACAGTAATACATCCCTTCTTAGGGACACAATGGACAGGACTTACCCACTGACTATCAGCAACAAGATAAATTATACCTGCCTCCAGAAGCTTTAGTATTTCATTTCTTACCACTTCTTTCATCTTAGGATTTAACCATCATAAGTGATCAACAACCGGTTTAGCGTCTTTCTTCAATTTTATTTTGTGTTGGCATAAAGTGGGACTAATGCCCTTAAGATCATCAAGAGTATATCCAATAGCAGCATGGTGCTTCTTCAGAGTTTTCAATAATTTCTCTTCTTCCTGCTCTGAAAGGTTAGCACTAATAATAATAGGATATATCTTCTTTTCATAAAGATAAGCATATTTAAGAGTATCGGGTAATGGTTTAAGCACAAACACGGGATCACCCTTGGGTGGAGGAGGATCCCCTAGAATTTCAATAGGCAAGTTGTGTTTCAAAATAGGTCCCTGTTTAAAGAATACTTCATCTATTTCCCTTCTTTCATTCATAAACATATCATTTTCATGGTCTAGCAAATATTGTTCTCAAGGATCATTAGGAGGCACGGCAATAGAAGCAATACCCAATAATTTCATCTTCACTAGGCAATTCTTTATCATGGGGTTGTCTACAAAATTTAGCAAAATTAAAATCATGAGACATACCCCCTAAACCAACAGTAACAATACCCTTTTTTGCAATCTATCCTAGCATTAACAGTATTCAAGAAGGGTGTAACAAATATAATGGGACAAAAGTCACCTTGTGGGGAACCAAGAACAAGAAAATCAGTAGGATATTTAACTTTCCCACACAAGACTTCAACATCTCTAACAATCCCAACTGGTGAAATAGTATCTCTATTGGCAAGCTTAATTGTAACATCAATATCTTCTATCTCAGTAGGTGCAATATCATGCATAATTTCTTTGTATAAGGAATGAGGTATTGCACTCGCACTAGAACCCATGTCACATAAGCCATGATAACAATGATCTCCTATTTTAACAGAAACAACATGCATGCCTATAACAGGTCTATGTTTATCTTTAGTATTGGGTATAGCAATTCTAGCAGCTTCATCACAAAAGTAAATAACATTCCCATCAATATTATCGACCAAGAGATCTTTAACCATAGCAATACTAGGTTCAACTTTAATTTGCTCAGGGGGTGTAGGTGTTCAAGCATTACTCTTATGAACCACAGTTGAAGTTTAGCATGATCCTTTATTCTAACAGGGAAAGGTGGTTTCTCAATATAAGCGGTAGGAACAATAGGATGAACATTATAGGTGATAGTCTTTTCTTCAACTTTAATAGGTTCAACTACTTTTACTTCAATGGGAGGATGATATTTAAACAACTTCTCCTTAGGGAGATCAACATGAGTAGCAAATGATTCACAGAAAGAAGCTACTATCTCAGAGTCAAGTCCATATTTAGTGCTAAATTCACGAAAAGCATCGGTATCCATAAAAGATTTAACACAATCAAACTTAGGTGTTATACTGACTCCTTACCTTCGTCGAGTTCCCAATCTTCAGAGTTTCATTTAATTCTTTCTAATAAATCCCATTTGAATTCAATAGTCTTCATCATAAAAGAACCAATATAAGAAGTATCGAGAATGGAGCGATTATTGAGAGAATGCCGAGCATAAAAATTTTGAATAATATTTTTTCTTGAGAGCTCATAATTGGGGCATGAATATAACATTGACTTAAGCCTCCCCAAGCTTGAGCGATACTTTCTCCTTCAAGAGGCCAATATATATATATATATATATATATATATATATATATATATATATAATTACGATCACGATAAACCAGATGCATAGGATAAAACTTCTGATGAAATTCCAATTTCAATCGGTTGTAGTTCCATGATCCAATATCATCACATAGCCTAAACCATGTCAATGCCTTTCCCTTCAAAGGTAAAGGGAAGACCTTCTTCTTGATAACATCCTCGGGCATACCTGCTGTGACGTCCGGATATTTAAGCTACATTAATTCCCTGTTAATGATGCCACGTTGCCGCTGTTACAGTTGTTAATCTTGCGTTAGTTCAAAACGATTCAAATTCAAATTTGTGTCAAAGGCAAACCACAAAAGGTTTTAAATATTGAAACTAAAATGTTCGGTTTGTGCCAAATAATGCATAGGTAATTATGGTGGAGAAACCAATTTTTTGTAAAGTGTTAAATGCCCTAAACTAGTTAAAAAAGTGGCTGAAATAATGATTTAATAGCTTTTTAAATTATAACAATATTAAACTAATTTACTTTAGGTCCAAACTAAGTTTGGAAGTGGCCTATATTAATGATACTAATTTGGGTGCTAAATTGGTATTTTATAAAACTAAAATAAATAAAACTAGAAAGAAAATAGAAAATGTAAAAAGAAAAACAAAAACAAAACAAATAAAGAAAAGAACCTCCCCCCAACTGGGCCTTGGCCCAGGTAACCCCCAGGCTGGCCCAACCGAGCCACTCCTCCCCCCTGCTTAACCGCACCATAGGGTCAAACCCTAACCTCCACGACCCCACATCCCCAACCCCCTCTCCCTCTCGCACGATCCCCCGCCCCCACTTCTCTCCCTAGCGCCCACGACCGTTCTGGGCACCACGTCGGCCCCGGCGTCGCCCGTCGCCCGCCTCCACCGACCCCGCCTCTCCTGCGCCGGTGCTGACCAGCGCCTCCCATCGCCGCTGCTGCCCCGCATCGCCCGAGCGGCGACGACCTTTCCCGATGCCCCACCACCTCCACGCCGGTCCACCCCAGGCCTCGCCGCCCCCTCCTCAGCAATGTGGGTGAGGCGAGCTCTCCCCCCTCGCGAACTCCTCTACTCGCCGTCATGTTCGCCGTGCCGCGCTCGCCCCGCTCCCCACGTGCCTGCCCATGCCCCGCAGCGCCTTGGCCGCACTCACGTGCCGCCTAGCACGCGCGTGCTTGCGGTGCCCGGTGATATGTCTCCGTCATATCTACTTTTCCAAACACTTTTGCCCTCGTTCTGGACTCTAACTTGCATGATTTGAATGGAACTAACCCGGACTGATGATGTTTTCAGTAGAATTGCCATGGTGTTATTTATGTGCAGAAACAAAAGTTCTTGGAATGACCTGAAACTTCACGGAACATCTTTTCGGAAATAATAAAAAATCCTTGCAAAAGATGAAGACCATGGGGCCCACCACCTGTCCATGAGGGTGGGGGGCGCGCCTGCCCCCCTAGGGCGCGCCCCTACCTCATGGGCCCCCTGGAGCTCCTCCAACCACAACCCCAACTCTATATATTTGGTTTCGGGGAGAAAAAATCAGAGAGAAGAAATCATCGCATTTTACGATACAGAGCCGCCGCCAAGCCCTATAACCTCTTGGGAGGGCTGATCTGGAGTCCGTTCAGGGCTCCGGAGAGGGGAATCCGTCGCCATCGTCATCATCAACCATCCTCCATCACCAATTTCATGATGCTCACCGCCGTGTGTGAGTAATTCCATCGTAGGCTTGCAGGACGGTGATGGGTTGGATGAGATTTATCATGTAATCGAGTTAGTTTTGTTAGGGTTTGATCCCTAGTATCCACTATGTTCTGAGATTGATGTTGCTATGACTTTGCTATGCTTAATGCTTGTCACTAGGGCCCGAGTGCCATGATTTCAGATCTGAACCTATTATGTTTTCATCAATATATGAGAGTTCTTGATCCTATCTTGCAAGTCTATAGTCACCTATTATGTGTTATGATCCGTTAACCCCGAAGTGACAATAATCGGGATACTTATCGGTGATGACCATAGTTTGAGGAGTTCATGTATTCACTATGTGCTAATGCTTTGCTCTGGTACTCTATTAAAAGGAGGCCTTAATATCCCTTAGTTTCCAATAGGACCCCGCTGCCACGGGAGGGTAGGACAAAAGATGTCATGCAAGTTCTTTTCCATAAGCACGTATGACTATATTCGGAATACATGCCTACATTACATTGATGAATTAGAGCTAGTTTTGTGTCACCCTAGGTTATGACTGTTACATGATAAACCGCATCCGGCATAATTCTCCATCACTGATCCATTGCCTACGAGCTTTCCATATATTGTTCTTTGCTTATTTACTTTTCCGTTGCTATTGCTATCATCACTACAAAATACCAAAAACATTACTTTTACTACCGTTACCTTTTGCTACCGTTATCACTACTATCATATTACTTTGCTACTAAACACTTTGCTGCAGATATTAAGTTTCTAGGTGTGGTTGAATTGACAACTCAGTTGCTAATACTTGACAATATTCATTGGCTCCCCTTGTGTTGAATCAATAAATTTGGGTTGAATACTCTACCCTCGAAAACTGTTGTGATCCCCTATACTTGTGGGTTATCAAGACTATTTTCTGGCGCCGTTGCCGGGAAGCATAGCTCTATTCTTTGAGTCACTTGGGATTTGTATCTGCTTATCATTATGAAGAACTTGAGAGATCAAAAAACCAAGATTTGTCCCTCAACTACGAGGGGAGGTAAGGAACTGCCATGTAGCTCTGCAATTGATTCACCTTCTGTTTTGAGTAAGCTTGCGACACCTAAACCTGCTTCTGCTACTCGTTCTGATATGTCGCATGTTATTGATGATGCCACTTCTGCTATGCATGATACTTATGATGAAACTACTTCTATGCTTGATACTACTGTGCCACTTGGTGAATTTCTTGATGAACAACTTGCTAGGGTTAGAGAGAATGAAAATATTGAATCTGATAATACTTATGAAAGTGATGATGAAGACTTGCCCATTATTCCTAAGGGTTATGTTTTTGATAAAGAAGCTTCTTTAGCTATTTTAGCTTGCAAAGATAGATACAAACTCAAGAGGTTATTAGCTAAATGGAAGCAGCAATCTCTTAATGCTAGAATGAAACCTGGCCCTTCTTTTGCTACTTCACCTATCTGTGTTACCGGTAAGGATTATGAATTCCTGTTGATCCTGATATAATTACTTTAGTTGAATATGATCCTTTTCATGGCTATGAATCTGAAACTATTGTGCCACATCTTACTAAATTAAATGATATAGCCACCCTGTTCACTAATGATGAGAGAACTCGTTACTTTTATATCCTTAAAATATTTCCGTTCTCATTAAAGGGTGGTGCTAAGATATGGTTCAATTCTCTTGATCCTGGTTGTGCGTAGTCCCAGGATATGATTTATTACTTCTCTGCTAAATATTTCCCTGCTCATAAGAAACAAGCTGCTTTAAGGGATATATATAATTTTGTGCAAATTGAAGAAGAGAATCTCCCACAAGCTTGGAGGAGGCTTCTCAAGTTACTTTATGCTTTGCCTGATCATCCTCTTAAGAAAAATGAAATACTTGATATCTTTTATAATGGACTAACCGATGCTTCCAGAGATTACCTGGATAGTTGTGTTGGTTCTGTTTTCAGGGAAAGAACACCGAATGAAGCTAAAATTCTATTGAATAATATGTTGACAAATGAAAACAATTGGACACCTCCTGAGCCTATTCCTAAACCAACTCCGAAGAAGAGAGGTATTCTATTTCTCAGTCCTGAAGATATGCAAGAGGCAAAGAAATCTATGAAAGAAAAAGGTATTAAAGCTGAAGATGTGAAGAATTTACCTCCTATTGAAGAAATACATGGTCTTAATTTACCGCCTGTTGAAGAAACATATGACCTTAATCCATCACCTATTGAAGAAACTCATGGTCTTGATAACCCGACACATGTAGTAGAGGTAAATTCTCTCTATAGATATGATAAAGCTGAAATCCCATTTACTAAGTTTGCTAGCCCATGCTTAGATGAGTTTGATAAATTTATGGATAAGCAAGAATACTTTAATGCTTATTTTGGTAGACAATTGAAATACAATTCAAATATGCTTGAGCACTTGGGTGATTATATGGCTAATGTCAAAGGTGAACTTAAACTTATTAGTAAACATGCTTCTATGGTTACCACTCAAGTAGAACAAGTACTTAAGGCTCAAAATGATTTGCTCAATGAATTGAATAGTAAGAACTGGTAAAATGACTCAGGAACCTCTGTATCCTGAAAGCCACCCTAAGAGAATTGAGCAAGATTCTCACAGAAATAATATAGATGCACCTAGTCCTTCTAAAAGGAAGAAAAATAAAAATGATAGGACTTTGCATGCTCCTACTGAACCTGTTATTGATACACCTGAGAATCCAAATGATATTTCTATCTCTGATGCTGAAACACAATCTGGTAATGAACCTGAAACTAGTGATAATGTTAATTATAATGTTCATGATGATGCTCAACCTAGTAATGATAATGATATAGAAATTGAACCTGATGTTGATCTTGATAACCCACAATCAAAGAATCAACGCTATGATAAGAAATACTTTGTTGCTAGGAAACACGGAAAGGAAAGAGAGCCTTGGGTTCAGAAACCCATGCCTTTTCCTCCAAAACCATCCAAGAAAAAGGATGATGAGGATTTTGAGCACTTTGCTGAAATGATTAGACCTATCTTTTTGCGTATGCGATTAACTGATATGCTCAAAATGAATCCTTATGCTAAGTATATGAAAGATATTGTTACAAATAAAAGGAAGATACCGGAATCTGAAATTTCCACCATGCTTGCTAATTATACTTTTAAGGGTGGAATACCAAAGAAACTTGGAGGTCCAGGAGTACCCACTATACCATGCTCTATTAAAAGAAACTATGTTAAAACTGCTTTATGTGATCTTGGAGCCGGTGTTAGTGTTATGCCTCTCTCTTTATATCGTAGACTTGATTTGAATAAGTTGACACCTACTGAAATATCTTTGCAAATGGCAGATAAATCAACTGCTATACCTGTCGGTATTTATGAGGATGTGCCTGTTGTAGTTGCAAACGTTACTATTTTAACAGACTTTGTTATTGTTGATACTCCCGAGGACGATAGTATGTCTATTATTCTTGGAAGACCCTTTTTGAATACTGCAGGGGCTATTATTGATTGCACTAAAGGCAATGTCACTTTTCATGTTAATGGTAATGAGCATACGGTACACTTTCCGAGGAAACAACGTCAAGTTCATAGTATCAACTCTATTGGAAAAATTCCATCGATTATTTTTGGAGGTTTTGAATTTCCTCTTCCTACTGGTAAGAAGAAATATGATATTCTTATTGTTGGGGATGTGCATATCCCCGTTGAGGTAACATAGTGTTATTCGAAATTTCTCCGGTTCTATGTTATTTGGAATGAGTTCGTTAACAAGACTTGATCAACCTTGTTAGTGGATTCCTTTTGATGAGCATGAGATGGATGAAACTAGAAGGCACAACCTTCTGTACCCTCCTTTTACTTTCTGTTATTTATATTAAATAAAATAAAAATAGTATTTTTCCGTCTGTTATCTGATTTAGCCATGCCACATAAAAATACCCCGAAAATAAAAGTTCTCCAAATGCCCTGAAATTTAAATATGATTTTTTCTGGAATATTTGAGAATATTTGGCATTGAGAACACAGCAGGAGGAGCTGGCACCTGGCCACGAGGGTCAGGGGCGCGCCCTACCCCCTGGGCGCGCCCCCTGCCTCGTGGGCCCACGGTGGCCCTCATCCACTTATCCTTTCACCCACACACTCCTTCCTCCCACAAACACGAATATCCAGCTCAAACCCGAGTCCAAGCTCATTTTGCTGCCATTTTCGATCTCCTTGCTCAAAGCACCTCTCACAAAACTGCTTGGGGAGATTGTTCCTTGGTATGTGACTCCTCCATTGGTCCAATTAGTTTTTTTCTAGTGCTTTATTCATTGCAAATTTGTGCTGCCTAGGTGACCATGTTCTTGAGCTTGCATGTCAAATTTATGTGGTTCCAAGTAGTTTTTATGCATGATATAGGCTCTAGGCACTTGTATGAGTAGTTGCTATCAATACTATTGAGTTTGGTTCACTTTTATTTTGAAGTTACTAAAAATTTAAGAAATTTTTCAGAGGAAGAAATATGCTTAGGAAAATGTTCCAAGGTGGTTCTTCAAGGAAGCAAGGACCCAGGCTTGCAATGCGTGATGCTGATGAAGAACCACCAGGAGACGCTCCAGTGCGTCCTTGTGAATGGCCTTCTGAGAACTTTATGGATCAAGTGGGAATTTAGGAAGAATTTAACGCATATTTGCGTAACGCGGATCTTGTGAGCTTCGAGGAAGAGAAGTGCAGCCAGTATCACTATCTCACTAGTTCCTTTGTGAGGAGGTTTGAATTTTCATCTTCACGTAATTCTCCAACTGTCCTGTTTGATCTTTATGAAAATTCTTACACTATGGACTTAGAGGATTTTACCACTACTTGCAAACTTCCATAATGGGGTAGTGTCAGGGAACCTCGCAAATATGAATTTAGAGATTTTCTTGCTAGTATAACTATGGGGGAATCTAGAGATATAACACAAGCCACCATAGGGAGCATTCACTTTCCTGCTATACATTATTTTGCTCTCTTCATAGGTAGATGCATTAATGGTAAAGATGAAGCATGTCATATGTGTGTTCCTGACCTCAGTATTCTTAGGAGTGCTGTGTTAGGAGACAAATCCTATAATTTGGGAGCCATTGTTGCACGTAGGTTGCATAATAATAGATTTAATGGAGATTTCTTTGGTGAATTTATGCAACCCGCATAGCTAATTTTCTTGGTATAGCCATACATGAAGATGATATTGAATTACCTCCTGCTTACCTAGACTTTAATGCTATATATGGTTCACCACCAGTTTGTCGAGAGGAATGAATCACCTCTCCAGTATCGACTAATCTTTGACAGACGGCGTGATGTCCGTATTACTCCTGCCTTCTTTGATTATCAGGCAAAAGGAAGATATGTTATTACCAGAAAGGAGGCACATGAGTACGAGAGGAGAGCGGAGGTCGCTCGTCGCCACGCTGCAGCTCAGGAGGCGATAGCCGCTGCATCGTAGTTCGACCCCAACTACTATTATGGATATCCGCCAGGCCAGCCGTGGCCATAGACCAACTTAGGCCAAAAGCCTAAGCTTGGGGGAGTACGTATTTCTCACCAACATTATATTCATGTTCACACACTCATTGCTAGATGTCAGTGCTCATACTTTTTCATTGTATCATCCATGCTAGTTTATTCCCTTTTTATGTTTTCTTCTTGTGTGTTTAATAAACATTAAGAAAAACCAAAAAAATAGTTGTAGCTTTTAATTAGTTTACTTTCCATGCTTGTAGTAGTAATTAAAAAGAAAACCCAGAAAGATTTCATGTTCTTCTTTTGCTTGTTGGGAGCTTTCCCGTGTAAATAGTTTTATTTCTTTTCTTTTCTTTGGGGGTCGATAGGAGAAGACCATGATTAAATTGTTGAGGTGGCTCATATATGCATTATTGTTGATCTGACAAAAGAGCCCATATTGCCTTGTCTTCTCTTGTTTATTGAATGCTTGCAGATTCTAGCTTAGTCCAATGCACGTGCACTATTATTATTATTCACACTATTCGGTCGTGCAAGTGAAAGGCAATTATGACGATATATGATGGACTGATTGAGATGAGAAAAGCTGGTATGAACTCGACCTCTTTTGTTTTTGTAAATATGATTAGTTCATCATTCCTGATTCAGCCTATTATGAATAAACATGTTTACAATGACAACTAGAGAACATAGTTCTTGTGCCATGCTTGATTAGCTAGGAGCTTATAATGGTTTACCTTGCGTGCCAACATGCTATTAAAATGGTTGTGATGTGGTATGATAGGGTGGTATCCTCCTCTGAATGATTTAAGTGATTTGACTTGGCGCATTGGTAACCCACAAGTATAGGGGATCGCAACAGTTTTCGAGGGTAGAGTATTGAACCCAAATTTATTGATTCGACACAAGGGGAGCCAAAGAATATTCTCAAGTATTAGCAGCTGAGTTATCAATTCAACCACACCTGGAAACTTAATATCTGCAGCAAAGTATTTAGTAGCAAAGTAATATGATAGTAGTGGTAACGGTAGCAAAAGGTAATGATAGCAAAGCTAATGTTTTTGGTATTTTGTAGTGATGATAGAAATAGCAACAGAAAAGTAAATAAGCGAAGAACAATATATGGAAACCTCGTAGGCAATGGATCGGTGATGGAGAATTATGTCGGATACGGTTCATCATGTAATAGTCATAACCTAGGATGACACAGAACTAGCTCTAGTTCATCAATGTAATGTAGGCATGTATTCCGAATATAGTCATACGTGCTTATGGAAAAGAACTTGCATGACATCTTTTGTCCTTCCCTCCTGTGGCAGCGGGGTCCTAGCAGAAACTAAGGGATATTAAGGCCTCCTTTTAATAGAGTACCAGAGCAAAGCATTAGCACATAGTGAATACATGAACTCCTCAAACTATGGTCATCACCGATAAGTATCCCGATTATTGTCACTTCGGGGTTAACGGATCATAACACATAATAGGTGACTATAGACTTGCAAGATAGGATCAAGAGCTCTCATATATTGATGAAAACATAATAGGTTTAGATCTGAAATCATGGCACTCGGGCCCTAGTGACAAGCATTAAGCATAGCAAAGTCATAGCAACATCAATCTCAGGACATACACTACAAAAAAATACACTTCTGTGATGATACGTGTTTGTCACAGTAGGTCGCATTTTCTGTCATGCATGTACATCCATGATGATTTTATGACAGAATCAAGATAGTCATACATGTGCTGTCGTAGAAGTGTTCCATGACATTACCAAAATTATCATCACGAAGTGTCCACTTCCATGACGATAAATCGCGCGTCACAGAAGTGCTTTCGTCAAGGGTGACCGACACATGGCACCCACCGTAACGGAACTCCGTTAAGCTATCGGGTTGGGTTTTGGATCCGATAACCCGTTAACAGCCCCGACCAATGAGGATTTTCCACGTGTAAAATCATCATTGGCTGGAGGGAACACGTGTCGGCTCATCGCTGGGACAGATGTCATTCACTCATTGGACAGAAGGCGCCTATGATACGTCGACAAGTGGCACGGCCCAACAGAGGCCCATTCCTGTGAAAAGGCCGGCCCGTTTGACTTGGTCAAAAGGTGGCGGGCCGGCCCATGGAAAGCCTGTTAACGGCCTATTCGCATATAGCTCATTTATAGCCCGCTAACCCAAGGCCTGTTACGCCCTATTCGAATTAGGCCCAGTAGCGTCATTTGGGCCATCCAATATGATTCCATCCCATTTTCACTTCTGGCCCATGTATGGCCCATGACGTCTTTTGGTCCATATGAGGCCTTATGTAACTCTTGGCCTATTAATGGCCCGTGGTGAAACTGGCCCGTAATGAACAGTGTATCACTTTACACCCATTAACGGCCCGTGGTGAAACTGGACCGTAAAGAATAGTGTATCACTTTATACCCATTAACGGCACGTTATTCTGTTGGGCCGTTTCCAGCCCATGTTATCTTTCGGCCTTCTCAGAGCTCATTTATTCTTGGGCTATTTTCCAGCATTCATTTACTTACGGTCGTTACTGTCATTTTCTGCTTGTAGGCCAAATTCAGCCCGTGGTTACAGTCAGCCCGTTTGTGGTCCGTTAATACGCTGGGCCATTTTCATAGCGTCATCAAATACAGCCTATTAATGATGGCCCGTTATGGTCGGCCCATGAACGGACGATTCCAAATCTAGCCCGTTTACAGCCAGAATGCGGTCTATTTGGCCCATGTTTGGCCAATCGATCATGCGACCCGTATAACGCCCATTGATGATATGGCCCGTAGAAGGCCCATTGTTTCTACGGCCCATAGAAGGCCCATTGTTTCTACGGCCCATAGAAGGCCCACTGTTTCTACGGCCCGTAGAAGGCCCACTGTTTATACGGCCCGTAGAAGGCCCACTGTTTCTACGGCCCGTAGGAGGCCCAGTGTCACTACAGTAAATATTAGCCCATGGTTATTGTGGCCTAGTTTTAAAAAATAGGTTATTGCAGCCACTAGCAAACCGTAGAAAAAGAACTGCATTGACTACAAGCAAACAAATAAACAAGACAACAAGGAAATAAATAAGCAAGCAACTTACACTAGGCTATCACGGCTATTACACATATTACATCCACCGGGCATCAAAGTTCGCCACCGGTGCAAATATAGGGAACACAACATCATATAAACGCCGTAGCAAAACAAGTCCGGAACTGAAACCACTTCAGAAGAGCTCAAGAAACAATATCCTGGGTACCCATAATGCTGACAAGATGCTTAGCAAGCTTATTAACTTTCTCTTGTTTGGCGCTTAAGTCCTCCAGCGCTTGCTATTGCACCAGAAAGTATGCATCTGAATTATGCAGGGACTTCCTTAGTCCTTCGGCTTCTTGTCGCATAACATCTGATCGATGTCTTTCAAATTGAAGTTGAGACTCAAGAAGCTGAACTGATTCAGGCAACGAGTTTGAAGAGCTGGTGCCAGCAGTGGTAGCCAGTAACTCGAACACTACATCAAGACAGGACTTTGGGGTGGTCTCAGTGTCTTCAATATAGTTTTTATCAGCTTTCTTGGAGACCAACAGGGATGTCTCACTATCTTGAACCTTATCTGCATTACTTCCTTTACCATTGCATAACAGGGTACTCTTCTCCAATATTTTATTCGTGTTCTAAAAGAGAAACAAACAAACACATCTCAGGTTTACAATGTAGTATATGAAACTCATTTTGGTAAACTAGTTCAGTTGTAAGGTGGACAGGATAACAGCATGAAACAAACATATATCTATGTAGTATGGTCAATGTATGGTCTATATCATTCTAGTTTATGTTGCCAAATCAAGATAGATACAGTTCGAATCATATCTATTTAAGACAAAGCAGCATAGACAAAATATAAGTGTGGGAAACTACACTGCAATAACAACACTTGTAATGTGCATGGCATCAGAACATAACTGTCTATTCAATTGAAATTGAAATCAACATAGAGCAAGTTACAACAGCAAATAGCCAAACACGCTGAAGAAACAGGTTTAAAACATACCTGTTACACCATTGGAGTTTCAATTGCATCCTTCAAATTTGAAATTAGTTGGTATCAGTAAATACAGTGATGCAAGAGCAAAGTAGTATGAACCATAGCTACGAAACCTGACCTGAGAACAATTCTTCTTCTGCTTTAAGCGTTGACTTCGGGTTCGGAGTGGTGGTCCTCGTGATTTGGGCACTGCAGTTGCCTTACTAATTGCTTGTGTTTGGGTGCTCTATGGTGGAGACGGTGCTATGTCAATGGGAACTGCGTGTCTATCTGCTCGGGTTAGGGTTAGAAGCAGTGGTGAAGCCACGCTATAACTGTGTAGTCGCTTGACTACACAGGATTTTCCTATTGAACTAGCAATATTTGGAATTTAACTACATAGGCCCATGTATTCTCTTATTCCCTGCTTCTGTAACAATTAGTTGGGCCACTAGTGGGCCATATAGCAAGAAGAAAGTCCAAAATCCCTTAACTGGTCGCACTGTATCCCCAAATTACGTGATCTCCTTGCCTCCCTTCCCACATGCCTCTCCAATGATTGGACGGCCGTCGCAGCGCATCGTCTCCAGACTTGCCATCCAGGCGCCGGTGATCTTTGGCTAGACTCTGGACATGAGACGCGAGGAACAACCACCTTGGGCCGTCCGGCGAGCCACGAGCGGCGCACCCGCGGCTGCACACAAATTGTCTGTCTGAAACTCTGAATCAATCAATCAATACTATTGTACTAGTCTGCACTCTGTATCTGATCCAACACAAGGCAAGGCCCTCCACTTTTCTACTTCTACTAGTTTGTTTTATTTGCAAAAACAGCAATACAGTTCATTATTTTCCACTTTTTCTCTCACTAGCAATATTAGGATTTAGGATGTAGGAGATTATTTTGATTAAGAATGAGAATTGCATATTTCCCTTTCTTAGTAATAGATTTATTTTGTCAGGTCTTTGGTTTGATAAATGGATAAATTTGTGAGATAAGATGTTTTTAATTTCTATTTATGATCTAAAAATTATTAGTAAAGTTTGACATCACAGGGTTTTGATCCTGGCACCGCCACTGGTTAGAAGGGGTGTAGCTGGTTCTCTGTCCAACTAGGTAGGGGTACAATCTGCATGAGTGTGGGTTATGTGTGGTGGGGCTGGTTCTTGGGCAAGTACAAACGTGGTTCTATCTACATCTACAGGTAGCATGATCTTTTCTGAAGACCGTGTTTTTACTCCCATAGATACTGCCATCACTCCCTCCAATTGAAATGGCTGATAAACAAGAAAAGTAATTGAATGTACAGACATTGTAAGATAGACAGGTGCAATGGATAGTAGGGAAGAAAATAGGGCGTGCAATAATTCACATTTATGTTGTCTAAGCAAACAGAATAGCAGGACATAATTTCACATATATGATGGCTAATTAAACAGGATAGCATGACACAATTTCACATGTATGATGGCTAACTAAACAGGATAGAATGACATACTTCAAAATATGATGACTATGTAAACAGGACGACATGATATAACTATACGATGTGTCTATTAAAGTGGTTGGCATGCCATAAATCACAAACATGCCGTCGATGGAAACATGATGGCATGATACAATTCACGGATAGAATGGCATAATTTAAAATATGATGACTATGTAAACAGGATGAGATGACATAACTATATTATGTCTTTAGAAAATGGGTTGGCATGCCATAATTCAGATACATGTTGTCTATGTAAACATCATGGCATGACATAATTCAAATATATGATTTATATACTAAGGAAGTGAGCAGAGGGCAACCGCATATATGATGTGTCAACTAAGGATATGGCATTCAATATTGTGTATATGATGTAAAAACTAAGCATTGCAATACAACATATGCATTATATGAGTAATATAACCCTGCCAAGTATGAGCATACACCTCAGGGGGATAATAGGACTGGTCATCTGCCTCTGAATCCTCCTCTGAAGAGCTATCTGTAACCAGCAAGATATCTGCTTCAGCAGGTAGCATTGTCTGCTCTTAAGACCTTGTTTTCACTCCAGATTTCTCCATCACCAATTCAAATGGCTGATGCACAGGAAGAGCTATTGAATATACAAACATTGTCGAGAAAAGCAATGAGAAATACAAAAAAGGACGGCATGATATAATTCACATATATGACACTTGCCTAAACAGCATGGCATTGCATAATTCACATACATAATGCCTTGCAACAAGATAACATTGCATAATTCACATATATAATGTCTTGCAAAAAGATGGCATTGCATAATTCACATATATGGTAATTAGACACTAAACTGGTGGCATTCACACAAAGCATGTGTAAACTAAGAAAATGACATAGCAATGCAAGATACCATACGCACGATATGAGCAACATAACCCTGCCAAGTTAGGGCATGCACCTCATGGGGGAAATATGACTGGTCATCTGACTCTGAATCCTCCTCTGAGGAGCTATCAGTAACCAGCAAGACATGCGCTTTGTCAGATAGCATTGTCTGCTCTGAAAACCTTGTTTCCACTCTAGATTTTTCCATGAAGTAATTGAATGTACTAAAATTGTTGACAAATTTAACACGTAATAAGAAAATGATGGCATGATATAATTCACATATAAGATGACTGGATAACCAGGGTGGCATTGCAAAATTCACATATATGATGCCTGGCTAGACAAGATGGCATTGCATGATTCACATATACGATAAAGAAACTAAACAGATGGCATTGACACAAAGCATGTCTAAACTAAGCAGATGACATCTTTAATGTATACAGTAAGCAATGCAAGGCACCATATGCATGATATTACCAACATCGACATGCCAAGTTAGAACGAAGACCTCATGGGGTAAATAGGAGTGGTCTTCTCCTTTTGAATCCCCCTCAGAACAGTTATCTTCCTCTTGATTACGATCCAAAATGGGTGGAGGGGGGCTGCCTTTGCGCCCACCATGGAACGACGTATGCATGAAATTTTATTGCCACGCAAGGCTCGTCTCTTTTGCTCTACATAATCAGTTTCATTGTGTACAATAACTGGCATGCATAGGAATAAAACATAGTGAGATTATGTAAGGAGTGCATGCACAAATCCAGAGTGATGGTAGCAAACTATGGATAGACCCAAAACCAATCATAGCAGACAGATAATAGCTTTAGTTAAAAAATATAGACAATGGCTCCTTTAATGTTTGTTTGCACCCAACATGAAACTCATAGTAGACACCAGAGATTAACCAGATAGTAGACAGATAGTACTGATTGCTGCCCCAATATGTACCCCACAACCATTTAAAAACTCAAGTTTCAGCATTAGTTTGGACCTGACTTGGAGTCTAATAGGTCAACACGACGATAATGTAGCATGTCATCATATTAAGCGATGCATAACGTAAGCAGACATGGAAGAGTGCGACCTCTCTTGCGGACCCATGTAGTCCTCAAGGTCGTCTGCTCAGTTGATGATGGTAATGCAGTTGCCATGGCTGCTGACGGCGGGGAAGAAGATCTGAGGCGGCGAAAGACAGTCTGGAGAGCCGATCCCTACTGTGGTGAACCCTTCCGTCATTGGAGCAGCTCAGCTGGGGTGGAACACAGCGCCGCAGGAGCAGGACAAACCACACAAGGTTTTCTTTGACACATATCTGTAACAGAAGTAATTGAGTAAGGGCTTGTTTGAATTTGAGGATTCTAACAATGCAGGGATAGGAAATAGACATGAATAGGATAGGAATGCATGTGCAAAACAGAGAATTAAAAACACATGATTTCTGCCAATCTAGGTGTTTGATTCACAACAATTGGAAGATCACAGGATGCAAAAAAGCATGGTGAGATTAAGTCAAACCACAAGAAAATGTGCGGTTATAATGCTATTATGCTACTATCTCTTAGTATTGTGCTTGATGAATAGGAATATGAAAAGGAGGAGAAGTGGAAATTAGAATTCCTACGGTTTTTCTTTCAAGGAGACACTAAAGGAACAAATCCTACAGTTTTCCTTTGCTCCATTCCTTTGCACCAAATTCATGAAAAGTAGTACCATAGGAAACTTTCCAATTCCGATGTTTTTCATTCACTTTTCCTTTCAAGCACTGGCGATTCTATTAGGCAGGCTTGAGCAAGGAAAATCCTACACTAAAAAATGTTTTTGTGCTACTTCTATTACTTTGGACCCGGGCCACTGCCATACTAGCTCAACTCCCAGGCCCATCGACAAATGCACAGCTCAAACGCGCAGAGATATATAATGATGGTGTTCAAGAGAGTCCATCACGGATAGCTAAGTTGCCTACTACCTCACTGCTTGTCATATAGTAGGATAAAATAATCGTATTTCCCGTTACTACGAGTGCTCAGTGGACAATATATATAACATGTAGAGTAAAAAAGAGATGCAACAAGTGTACAATCTCTTTGGCGAAGCCATGTCGATCTCAGTGTGATTGGGTTGGCCGGTGAGGATACTCCGGCTGACTTGGCTATCGGAGGAGGGGAAGAAGATCTTAGGCGTCTGGAGATGGAGCCCGAGGTACTGCTCCGCTGTGATGGAGGGTTTCGTCGTTGGAGCAGCTCCGGTGAGTTGTACGACGCCGAGGCTGAAGCAGGACAAGAGAGACAACAAACAACGTTAACCTGAGTGGAATTCTAATAGCATCTCCAATACATGACGTAAAATACATAACCACAAAGTGCTAGATGTAAAATACATCAGCCGCTCATCTCTGAACTTAACTGTCGAAACTGAATTTAACTGTCGAAACTGAACTTAACTGTCAAAACTGAACGCACTAGCAAGGTGAGGCTACATGTCGGTCGACTGACTTTTTCATCTCTAGTCAGTTGATTTTGCAGCCGTTGGGTACGAAATCAAGGGCCTGCGGTTCATCTTCAACCTCCACCGCCCTGAGCCGCCAGCCACCACCGACCAAACAGCAGCCCCCCGCCGCGCGCGACCGGCAGTGCACCGCCCCGCCCGCCCCAAAAACACTCCCCACCGCCGGTCCGCCGCCGCCCCGGCCATCCCTCTAGGCCCCCCGTGCCGAGCTTTTTCTCCGGTGATCCCCACGCCACCGCCCCGCCATCGTCGGCGACCACCGCCCCCATCCTAAACCCTAAGATAGATAGTGGGGTACCTCTCCGACGAGGCCCCCTCCCCGCTGCGGCTGGTTCTTCCTTCACCCCGGCGAGCCCCCCCCCCCTACCCCCTGAAAATCGACTGACCCAAAAGTCGATTCAGTCGACTGAAGTGTAGCTAAATCGGAGCAGCATCACAAGCAAGAGCAAGGGCGAGAGCAGCAACGCAAGCAAGAGCAATAGTAAGAACAGACCAGGCAGGGGACCGAGAGCAAGAGCAGAGCAGCGGCGCGAGCGAGAGCTAAAGCAGCAGCAGCTCCTACTGATGTGGACGTCGCCGCCGAGGGAGCGACGCCATGGAGGAAGTGGCCGGCGACGCCGCCGTGGATGGAGCCGTGCCGTGTCGGCTCGGGACCGAGCACCGGCAGCACTGTTGTTGGTGTCAAAACCGGCAGATCTCGGGTAGGGGGTCCCGAACTGTGCGTCTAGGCCGGATGGTAACAGGAGGCAAGGGACACGAAGTTTTACCCAGGTTCGGGCCCTCTCGATGGAGGTAAAACCCTACGTCCTGCTTGATTAATATTTATGATATGGGTATTACAAGAGTTGATCTACCACGAGATCAGAGAGGCTAAACCCTAGAAGCTAGCCTATGGTATGATTGTTGATGTGTATATGATCTATCGACTAGCCTGGCCCTGGTTTATATAATGCACCAGAGGCCTAGGTTAACAAGAGTCCTAGCCGAATACGCCGGTGGGGAGAAGTCCTTGTCTTGATCGCCAAGTCTTGTGGAATCTTCCTTGTATGCGGCAGTTGTCCGAACTGGCCCATGAGTATACGGCCACAGGGGTCCTCGGCCCAATCTATCAGATCGGGAGATGACGTGTTGAGCACCCCCTAGTCCAGGACACCGTCAGTAGCCCCCTGAACCGGTCTTCAAGTTAGGGACGCTCCTCGATTCTTCCGAACCGTTCTTCATCATCGGTTGACGGTCTTGAAAACTGGTTCAACAAATCTTCTCATCTTCGATCTTGAGGATCATCGAAATGCATTCGACGAGTTTATACGCCGGGTATCCGAGGAGCCCCTTTAAGTTTCCGGCCTATATCAATGCCTTATTATTTTTATGCCACACCTCGGGTTTGAAGTTGTTCCCAGGAGGCAGTGTCTTCTTGCGTCCGAGCTCTAACGTCGTACTGTATTCGAGGTATCTTTTGCAGCCGAGCACCAATGCCGGACCGCTTCCCATCTCTAACGCCGGAATGTATCCGAGCTCCAACGCCGGACTATGTATCCGAGCTCCAACACCGGACTATATCCGAGGTGTCATATCACCTTGGTTCAAAAAAGTTTGAAGGAGTTTAGCCGAGCTTAACGCCGGAAATGCCCTCTACGGAGCCAGCCACTAGCGCCCGAGCTTTATGCCGGATTGCTTCCGAGGTGGTGCACCACCCCGACTGTGGGCCGATTTTTTGTTAATATTTTTTATTATTGCAATTTATTCTCTGCCGAGATATGTAGCCAGTAGCCCTCAAGGTGTGTATTGGTCTAAAACCCGAGATGCACATGAAGGATGACATAAGACCGCTGATCCCAGTAGCCGCTGAGACTCAGGTCGATTTGCAAAATCGGCCTAAGGATCAAGTCCTAACTCGGCAGAATACTTCGGGACAATAAAAGTGGCGTGCTTGGTCCTCGAGACTCAAGTTGGGTGCGGCCGACCAACCTGAGGATCAAAATCTCCTCAGAAACTATATTGCACATAAAATTTTCTGCATTGGACAAGCAATGCAGTAGCCCCCGAGACACTGGTCGGGTGGCAACACTAGATCAGGGGATCAATGTGCCCCTTTAATATTTGTAAATAATAAGCCCGAAGCCCAGTAGCCCCCGAGCCTTAATGCGGGCACGGGTGGCCAAATTAAGGATCAATATCCATAGTAAAATCACAAATTATGTGTGATGACTCTATGTATCCAAGTACTTTATGTCATTAATGCTCGGATCCGCATTGTACAAAACTTTGTTGACCGACCATTGGCTTCCACCTCCTCGGCCAGTAGCCGAGGAGTGTTTGTCCTACTTTATAAAGCCTTTATAAGGGCAAAGATTTACAACAAACAAGGCAATCTGGCCATACAGTTTTATAAACAAAGGTACGCAGAGAGTTATATCACTGTTTAACAGAAGAAATGTCTTCCAAAGAAAATAGTCCCGCTATCGGTTCCTTTCTTTGGGTTGTCATGCTAAGCATGATCATTAAACCTCAGCTCTAATGTAAGAGCAAAATATTGAGGATTTAGTTTGGGAGGCCAGTTAATAGCCCCGGTAGTGTTCGGCGACAGTCGGGGCCAAGCCGTAAACACTTCAGCCAATGTTATGAATGGCCCATCATTTAACATAGTCATCGGATCGCTGACCAGTTTACTCTTATTGTGAAAGTCAGTTTTCGGCTTTCTCCACTGAGGTGCTTAACCATGTGAGCTGGAAGCACAATCGCAGTGGTTCTCCCTTTGCACGCCTAGCCGAACAAAACAGAACGTAGGAAGCAAGTGCAGGAGCCGGGCAACCCAACTATTGACCGAAGACACAATTCGAAACCAATGTATATATAGCAATATCTGAGAATGTTTTTGCCGAATACCTAAAGGTGTCTGGCGTTGCACTGCGAGACTAATGCTGGAATAGCACAAATAGTTTAAAAGTGCCAAAAAGCTTGGAAACCCAAGAAACGTCAGTAAAAACATGACGTCCGAACAATATCAAGTGTTTGGTGCCAATTCGAAAGTTGGTCTTAGAAAAAAGAAGTGCTTCTGTTGTGCTTTAACATGATACATCCTATCTCAAGACTTCGACCGGGTCAGCCTATGGCTTCAACCTCCTACCTTGAGGGCGGAGTACTTCTCATCAGGCCAGTTTAGAAAACTAAACTCTAGCGACTTTGAGAGAGAAATTAGGCTCCCCGGCTAGTGACCGCACACTCGTGTCGAAAAAAGGAGTGATAAATAATAATAAAACTTTGCAACAACTAAGAAGAAGAACACTTATTATAAAACGGCTCAAATAAACTTAAGAGCCCCCAAGTGACTTGGGTAGAAGAATGATTGCATGTACCGAAGTACTTATATCATATCTATGTTCAACCGAACTTTAAACGCGTCTTAACCGACCGTCAGCTTCTCCCTCTTAGGTCAAGGACCGAAAAGTGTTATGTACTCCATCGGTCGAGAATATCGACGGTGTTTCCAATAACCAGGCAATCAGGCCATAAGGCTGTAACAGACAAAGCGCGCTCAGGGAACTTATGCTATATTACCGTGAAGTGTAAGAAGCCTCTTCGAAGAAAATAGTACCCCCACCGATACCTTTCTTCGGTGCTCATTGTTATTATGAGACTTGTGCAATAGATTTTTTGTACTCATGAGTTCCGTTGTGTGCCGACCATCATTGAAAACTATAAGAGCGCTAGCTTTCGGCTTCACCCAGTCTGAGGTCTGGCTCGATTGACCCGATCATGACAATCGCAGAGGTGCTCCCTTTACTCCCTAGCCGAACAATCGGGAACGTAGGGGTAAACACAGGAGCGAGGCAACCCAGCTTGCAAATCGCTTAAGTCAATATGGTGCATATTGTGGCGTAATACACGAACAAGGAACGAAGCCGTACAAGTATAATCATATGCAACAGGAAAAGCTTCATAAAGGAAGCCCCCAAGTAAACGGGGTATTTGAATTTATGCGTCACAAACAAAGTTTGGACAAGGCAAATTTTTTACAAGCAACTTTTTTCCAAAAAAGTATAATGCTTGGTCGAACCGAGCACAAGTTAGAAATTAAAGCTTTGAGCATGAAAGCGACTTAGCTGGTTAATGTGTTCGGTATTGATGACGCGGTCCGAGCTTGATGCGGGGCAAGGTTCCATCCCCCAAGCTGGTCCTGAGGTGGCGGAGCGGAGAGCCCGACACGCCGAAGTGGTGACATAGCATGGTCAATGCAGACTGGCAGAGTGATGCCGAAGTCCCTGGATCATTTTCCTGTGCACAAAAAATAGTGCAAACCAGAGATAATAGTAATAATGATAATTAAAAAGATGTTGCATAATAAATAATTTATGCAAAGTGAGTAATAAAAGAAATATGGCCTGGCGCCGAAGTCAATGTCGATACAGGGCATCGGCGTGATGCGGTAAAGGCATGGCAAAGCCTGAATCCACAAGTCGGTCCAAGTTCCGGATGCGGCGTTCGCCGGACTATGTACGGAGACTGGCCAAACCACCATGCGACCTCGTTAATGCGGCCATCATTTGATAGACCTGTGTACATATGATGGACGAACCAGAGTAATAATTCCTTGAGAAAAATGAACCCAAACAAGCAAAAAATACTGGGATTAATAGCACCTGGTTTACTTGTTGTAGCAATCCAAAGGAAGGCGATTCCCAAAATTGGGACTCGCTCCGCACACCCATTGCCTGATGGGCGATAAAACGACGGCATGGCAATGCTGGTAAAGGTTGGCTCGCCAAGGCAAAGCCCTCGATCCAGCTAACGTGACGGAGCTGGTCGGCTAGTGATGCCGAAGTGTCTGGAGTAGGTTGATGAAGAGATGGTGAAGCCCCCGGTCCAGCCGAGATGTCGAAGCCTCGATGTCAGCCGATGAGTCGAAGTAGGTCGGCGTGATGGACACCAGCTTGAAGAAGCAATAGTGCGGCCCTGTCGATGCAGGTTGTGACGTGGTCGATGCCGGCTTGATGAAGCGACCGTGCGGCGATGCCGGTATGCCCGCTCCGTGTAATCCGTGGGGCGGCGATGTTGGTGATGACTTACCCTTCGCGATGCCGGACTCTTGTTCGGCTTGCCGAGATGATGATCCGAAGAAGTTGAGCTCGGCTCAACAAAGTGACGCCGTGTCTAGCGCAGGTCGGCAGCCGTGGAGTAATATTGCCGGACTGGTTTGGCACCAGCATGATGTTGAAGATCATGTTGAAAAGATATTAAAGTTAGCAGGATGTGTTCGGCAACAAAACACAATACCCCATACAAAACATCCTTCAAAAGGGATGTCCGAAATCCTGTTCATAAAAAAGATGAACCCGGGTCGGATTCATTTTCGCACAGAAAACAGATCCGAAAAGTGATGCACTAATGGGAAGGTTTCCGGAGTTTGGACGGTCGGCTCGAGCTGAAATTTTAAGAGGTGGTAGATATAGGAATTCCACAGCCGATCAACGGTTGGATCTTCCAAAGGACGTCCGAGCTAGAAGCTCGACACCACACCCTAAACGCATCCAAATTCCCGTCCAGATTTGACAGGGCTCCGGTATATCGTGGATTGCCAGAGATTCCTCCATCGGAACTCGACGAAATTTTCCAGGGTTGTCGTAGACTCAATTCCGCACAATTCCACCAAAGGGATCGTCAAAGCGATGCTCTAAGAGGTGGTGGCAGCGGATACAAGTTCGCTGTTTGGAAAAACAGCACGGTCGCTTGAGGGCAATGTTGACGCTGAGCCCTCGAGCTCCATAGATGATTCCTCCATGATTTTGATAGAGATCGGAGTTGATGTTTGATGAAGGCCCTCGTTCGAACATGGTGATCCGAACATGGGGCGCAATTCTTGGTCGAACCAAGGTGACCAATCGAGCTGGTGACGAAGATGCCAAAGTCGCAGTTGATCTGCAGGCGAGCCATCGATCCTTTTGTCGATCACACAGCGGAACTCTCAATGAAAGCACCAATGTCGGTGTCAAAACCGGCAGATCTCGAGTAGGGGGTCCCGAACTGTGCGTCTAGGCCGGATGGTAACAGGAGGCAAGGGACACGAAGTTTTACCCAGGTTCGGGCCCTCTCGATGGAGGTAAAACCCTACGTCCTGCTTGATTAATATTGATGATATGGGTATTACAAGAGTTGATCTACCATGAGATCAGAGAGGCTAAACCCTAGAAGTTAGCCTATGGTATGATTGTTGATGTGTATATGATCTATCGACTAGCCTGGCCCTGGTTTATATAATGCACCAGAGGCGTAGGTTAACAAGAGTCCTAGCTGAATACGTCGGTGGGGAGAAGTCCTTGTCTTGATCGCCAAGTCTTGTGGAATCTTCATTGTATGCGGCAATTGTCCGTACTGGCCCATGAGTATACGGCCACGGGGATCCTCGGCCCAATCTATCAGATCGGGAGATGACGTGTTGAGTACCCCCTAGTCCAGGACACCGTCAACCGTGAGATCGAATCAAGAAGAAAATGTGGTGATCAGTGTACAACCTCTTTGGTGGCGCCGATTAGGCCGCAGCTTCATCCGAGGAAACAGTGATGATGATGCTCTTTCGGTGGTGCAGGTGAAGACGGTGGTGTGGGAATGGAGGTGGTGCGAAAGACGAGGGGAACGTCGGGGCAGCTCCTTGGAGGTGGAGGACGGGGTGGCTGAACCGGCGGGACAATGAGATCGACGACGGATCCTCATCTGGTATGGTGGATGAGGGCCGTCGAGGTGTTGCTGTGGACGATGTCGTCGGGAAGAGGCTCCGGCTGGGTGGCGGACGGAGCAGGGTGTGGGGTTTCGTCGCGGGTTTTTGCGGCCTCGGTGTACGAATGGGTGGGCGGATGGGATGGCAGTGGGGAACCATGGCTTAGAGACGCGCTTGTCCGAAATGTGGGATAAGTTACGAAAGTACCGCCAGTGATTTGAGGCGGTTCTTTCGGTTCAGGGGTACCACGGGCATTTTGCGTGTCGGGATTTCACAGGAGGTGGGAGTTTTCGCACGCGTTGTAATTTCGGAATAGCAAGGCGCGGGTTGAGATGGAGGGAGTTGTCGGAGCACAACGAGACAAAGATATATCTTAAATATTTCGGGCTAACAAGGCGTGGGTTGAAGAGGTGGGAGTTTCGCAGCACGATACACAGAGACACTAGCTTGAATTTTCGTCATAACAAGGCGCGACTTGAAATTTCAGAAGAACAAGCTTAACATGTACCCAAAAAAAGACAATTTGCACCTCAACACGCACAACACACACACAAACACCATTTAAACTAGAGTAAGGTACACGTGCATTGCACGCATGAGATTTGGCAACAAAATTATGAATAAATACCACATTATAGCATGCAAGCTTTGAGTCATATATGCATGATGTAGATGTTCGTTTAATTCTTATAGTTCATTTCATTCAAAATCATCTAGTTTTTATAAGAAAGCTAATCTATTTTAAGATTCATGGAATTGTGCATCGTAAGACATAAAGTAAAAACAAATAATGGCAAATCATGTAGAAAAACATTTGGGCAATTCTGATATGGAAGATTCTAGAACAAATAAGAAGTGCTTGTGTTTTGATGTTTGTGCATTATGCTTAAGTTCAACCATGGAGTCTTCTAGATTATACATGTGGCGAAATCTGGTGGAATCTAGATGATATCAAATGGCCAGTAGTGCTCAAATTTGCCATTTTGGACCATCGGATTCGCCTCATCCAACGACCATCTTTCAAAGTTAAAGTTACCCGCACACAATATATATATAGGGGTATAGATATAGATATGTGATGCGAAAGCTGCCCATCATCTCCAATTAGAATAGTGTGTCCATGCACGGATGCGATGTGGCCAAATGATGTCTGCCATCGGTATCTCAAATTCAAATCAGTCTGACCTTGTTCAATGTGTATACATTACAACATGCTCGTTTCCAAACCACACCGCGCAGATCTCCGTTATATTCATGCATGCATGGGTTTCAAACATCAGGATCTCTTATTCAAATATTTGAATTCAACTTTACATTGATTATGACCTCACCTATTCTTTTACACCCACACAGTAGTCTTCTCTTTATAATTGTACCACTAACTTTCTCTCGTGCATGCATGCACACACACTACCAGTCGGCATTATCCATCGCACGCATGCAATCTTTTTCTTCAGGTCGGTCTCCCATGAAGGCACACACCCACACACATCCCCCTCTCCATCATATCGGGCATTCTTTATCTCTCACGCGTGCATGCGCAACGATCGATGTTCCTCTATGTATGTGTGTATATAGCTAGGTCTTTCATAGTTTTCCACACAAACCGATCAATCGATATATCCAGTGAGGTCTCACCCTCTTTCCCACGTCCACATCGATCAATCTATACCTCTCTATATAGGATTAACATATATAGCTAATACACCCACATTAATTATATATCCAACGTCCCCCTCTCATCATCCATGCCTTCCGCTTCATCTCTCAGACGCGTGCACAATGGCGAAGACAGGGGGCAGTAAGGGCCCTGCCCCCTCCCCCCTAACATCACTATATATCGAGGCTAATATGAATGTGATCATTAGACAATTGCTGCTAAAATGGTTTAAGTTCATGAATTGACCCTCCTCGTAAAGGATTAGCAATGCTTGGCCCCCTAGCTCATTTATTTTTCATGGCTCCGCCACTGCGCGCAACAGCGCATGTGTTCGCCCCCTCTCTCTAAATATCGATCTCGCACTTGTGCATTCCTTCATAGTCTCCCTCCACTCGGCCCCTCGCACCATCTTCTAGCCCCCCACCGGATTTTGCCACATGTACAATCTAGCAGACTCCATGGTTGAACTTAAGCATAATGCACAAACCTCAAAACAACAGTGGTTCTCTTTTGTTCTAGAATCTTCCGTATCATAACTGCCCAAACTTTTTTTCTAGTTGAATTGCCATTATTTGTTTTTACTTTATGCTTTACAACGCACAATTCCATGAATCATAAAATAGATTAAGGGCTTCTTTGATTCAAAGGATTCTCAAAGGAATTTTGGAGGATTCTAATCATTAGGAATTTTTCCTATCTTGGTTGTTTGATTCGTAGGATTGTAAACCGTAGGAATTTTTCCATATGATTCATTTGCACTAGATTTCATAGGAAACATCCCATCCACTCAAACCTCTTTGAAAGAATTCTGCGTTTTTTCTATGCACAATCAAACACTCGTACAATCCTGTAGGATTCAAGACGACGTTCCACTATAATCCCATGTTTTTTCCTATTCCCGCGTTCTTAGCTTTTTTATAAAAACTAATTGATTTTGAATGAGATGAACTACAAGTATTAAACGAAGGGCTACATCAGGCATATATGACTCAGAGCTTACATGCTATAGTGTGGTATTTATTCATAATTTGGTTGCAAAATCTGATGCGTGCAATGCATGTGTACCTTACTAGTACTTCGAGTATGTGCAAAACACGTAAATTAGAATACCAATGGCACTCTACACGGTGTCTCTCTTACAGTTCATGAAGCCATGTGGCACATGTGGAGGCATTGTCGCGACCTCCTTGTGTGGATTGATCACAGTGACGTGCTGCTGGTTCCAAAAGAATGTACTCGTCCTCCCTGAGCCATACTGGCGGTACATGCACGAAGCGAAGATGTACACGCATGCCACGCATGCACTCATTCCCTCGCACGCACACGCGGGTACACGGGCAGACGCAATTTTGTACCAAGATCCACCCCATGTGATAATTTGACGCGTGTAAAGTCGTTCACTTCATTGATGGCCAATTAATATAGCGCATGCAAATTGAGTGGACGTGAGGGCGGAAGAAAGACATTATTACTCCACTGCGCGCATGCGAGTAGTTAAATCGTGGGTTGCTAGTAGTACTTCCATTGGTCTCCTTCGTATTTTGTGCCAATTTTTGACAGTAACATAATATTTACGCATTTGAGCAGTGTAGTACTTGAAATTTATGTTCCGCTAAACTCATCGGGAGCGTTTCAGGACTCGAAACCAAAACCATCAATTAATCTTTACCTTGTTCCCATCACATTCGAAAGCCTGCTCACACCTACTAGTACGTACCAAACCTGAACGTGTTCCCACTATGTAGGTATTAGTACTAGTGCTAGTACTTAGGTTATAAAAAGGGGAACTACCTAACCGAAAATTACTCTACCTTTCCTCCTCATAAGTGCTTCTTCTTCGTCCATCGTTGCCATGGCCGGTGAGCAGAGCTCTAGGTCAAGAACTACTCGTAACAAGGGAGAGGCAACCAAGGCTACGGAAAAAAGAGGGCGCTCCGCCACACAGAGACATCGAAAGATCTCTCACGGGCAGGCGATGGCTCCCAGGAGCGCCCTAGCCGCGGAGGCGAACATGCCGAGCCGGCGGAGCTGGAGTCGTTATCCCTCGACGGCATGCCCGATCAGCTCAATAAGCACCTCAATAAGCAGAAGGAGTTCATCCAAGGCTTGATGGAGTTGCTGAAGGAGAGCCTCGACGACATGCCCGCTGAGCTCAATCAGTAAGGGGAGTTGACCGCCGGCTTGGTAATGCTGCTGAAGAAGAGCATTGCCTCGAAGAAGAAGGTGACCGGCGAAATCCTGTGACTTCAAGAGGACAAGGCGAAGATCTGCCACGAGATTGACCTGTTGAAGGAGAAGAACGCCGGCTGGAAGAAGCTACATGAGAATAGTAATTCCTCGATGAAGATGTTGCAGGCCCTCATCATGGAACAGAAGGAGGAGTTGGCGAAGCTCCGCATCGAGCACCCGGCTGCAGTCAAGGTACGTAATGCGGCCGTGGAACAGATGATGAAGGCTCGCGTCGAGAAATCCCGCGTCATGGACAAAATGAAGAAGATGGCGGAGGAGACGCACAAGGAGATGGAGGTCGTGGAGGCGATGAAGAAGCAGTTACGACTCCGCGGCGAATTAGATCATTTGGGGTGATAATCTTCCTTCTTCTTTTGCTCCTGTGTTTCATCTTTTGCTTCGGGTGTTTCGCCGCACGTGTCACGTTCTCTGCGAGGCATGAATAGAACAATGGTTTTTTTAGGGAATGAATAGAACAATGCTAACAATGAGATGACTAGCAAATTAGATCATTTTTATCGCCATATGGCACTGGGCTGCCGTGTTTCGTGCTCCTCCGTCGCAGTACTACTCCAGTGGAAAACTTGAGTATACCACACGGTTCTTTGCTCCTCCTCGATCAGGTCGTCGGCGCATTTATACGAGCAGTCAAATCACAAGGCCCCGCCTTCCAGCAGTAATGAGCCGTCAAATCACAAAGGCCCTCGCCTCTCGTGAAACCGACCAAGCTAGACTGCCCCGCCCTCTAGCCTTTTAAAAAATGTATACTTTTGTACAGCAGTAGTATCGATGGATTGCGCCATGGAGCAAAACTTGAAATTAAAAAAAGGTGGTACATATAGAGAGCGCTCGTCGCCAAATTATGCATATAGTACTATTAAAAAGGCTAGTCACAATAATGGTGTCCAGCACAACCCACCCCTCAAATAAAACTAAGAGGGTGCTTGGATACGTTTTAGTCCCATGACTAAAAGTAGTGGGACTAAAACATGCTAGCCTCACCCATGCTTGGATCCAAATACTAAAAAGGCTAAAATCAAGTTAATGAGCATTTATTATCCTCCAAACCCTCCAATCCAGAACTCGCCTGTGTTAAAGGAGAGGAGTTAAATGAGTAGAGAGAGGACTAATCCACATTTTAGTAGGGGTACCCCTGACTAAAAAATTTAGTCTCAAGACTAGTTTTAGCCCCTCTTTAGTCAGGGGTGCTTGGAACTTTAGCCTCTTAAAGAGACTATTTTTAGTCAGACTAAAATAAGTCCCTTGGATCCAAGCACCCTCTAAGCATCCTGGAATTCTTTGACAAAACTAAGCACCCTGAAATTCTTTGACAACTAAACTGCTGGCTATATGATGTTGGCCATATATATTGTACGTATATAATGTGAAGAAACGAGTGGTAGTACTATACCAACTAAAAGATGAAATGTAAGAAATACTAGTATGTACGTACTGAAGAGTTAAAGTAACGAGAAGAAACATAACATAGTTCTGCTGGGGGCTCAGCACAACACACCCCTCAAATTAAATTAAGCACACCTAAAATTAAACTTTGCAACTATTCCGGTAGACACTGCATTAGAACCACCATGAGCAACGACACTGCCACCTTACTCAGAGTCCTCGTCCACGTCCTGGACTTCGTCCTTGCCCCTCTTCCTCTTGGCTGACACTTCATTGCTTGAACCGCACACTTGGCTGTTGCTCTTCATCCAAGCCTTGTAGATATTGAAGCAAAGGTAGCCATCCATTGCAGCGTAGTGGATGTGGTCTATATCTAGTACATTCCGCTGCCATGCATGACGATGAAACGTTTATGGAGGTTTCTCCAGTTTACCATACGAAGGATGAACCATGGCTCCTGCCAGGGTCAACATTGAAGGCTGACAAGAGGACACCAGTCAATTCTTCTGGAGGTCGAAGGTGTTGCCTACGACAAGGCCTATCCGACGCAGGACTTCTTTGTCGTTACTAAAGTCTACAGTAACAAATTTGACTAGGTTGCTCTCGAGGAAGTCCTTAAAATCATGGCACTCAACGTCGCCATGGTATATGTGGTAGACCAAGCATAAGTCATGCTCGCAAACCTGGATCACAGTGGACTTCTTCCTCTCTTCATCCTTTAGATCCTTCTCTGGTCCCAGGACTGTGGTGTACTCAACATCTAGCCCAGCGACCCACTCATCATCTGAGTCTTCGGACATGCGCTTGAAGTGAGAAAGCCATCCTTTCACCGTCGCGGAAGAACGGGTGTAGATGACGTCGAACTCATCGCCGGTGATGGTTCTAACCTTGTACTCACCGCCGATCGTGGAGATTTGGGACGCCATGGATTTGGGAGGAGGGTTAGGATTAGTGGAACTGCCGTAATGTGAATGGACGGGACGACTAGGAGCGAACCGCCGTAGTATTGAAGGACGTGCGGGGACGAGTAGGAGCGGCATTAATTAATTGAATCGTCTCGCCTCCCTCCGCATGCAGCCGCATGCAAGCCTCACGCGCACATCCCTAGTGCATGCTACGGCTGGGTATTTATTTCTCCCAATCAGCGTACGCAACGAGCAGCGGAATCAGTGTAATATGTGGTGATTTAATTACAGCGGGACTAATAAAAATGGGACTAATATGTGGTGATTTAATTATCTTCTCCTCTTAAACCACCGCCGCTCCTCTCCTGTTCCAATCTAAATGCAGCGCCGCTCCTCTCCTCTTCCATTTCAAAACCACCGCCCCTCCTCTCCTGTTCCAGTCCAAAACCAGCGTCGCTCCTCTCCCGTTCTAATCCAAAACCAGCGCTGCTCCTCTCCTCTTCCATTCAAAAACCACCGCCGGCGAGTGAAGGTGCTGTGGAGAAGTAGATCGATGGAGGAGTACAACCGATACGTGAGGATCGCAGATGGCGACCCTGTAAAGCTAGCTAGGATGTTGGAGATACAGTCTTGGTTTGACAACAAGGACCAACTAGCGGCGACGGCGACATCCATGGCCAAATATCTGCAACAGAGCGAAAAGGCGGCGATACTCCCGGAGGGAGTCGCGCCAGAGTACATAGAGCTGCTCCTCTGGGCCATGGAGCAAACAGATTCATCGAATTCGATCGTGAGGGAGCGGTGGTGGGAGTATCGATCCCAGATGGAGCATCCACCAGAGATTGAAGGATCGAGCATCTACAGGGTGCCGTTTGTGAGGGTGTCCTGCCAGAGCGAGCCGGTGGAATCTTCGTCGACCGAACCCAACTACAAGAGGAGAAAAGCAGTTGGCCCGATGACGCTTCCCCTCCATCGTCTCCCTCGCCGTTCACATCGTCTCACGGGGTGGCTGTCTGCCGCCGAGGAATAGGAGGGGGCTGCCCCCCCCCCCAGCCCAATAGTCGGGCAGGTTGTGAATTGTCAGGAGGATCTTAGGGTTGTCAGTATTTGCAGGTTGTGAATTGTGTTTTGTGTTGTGTATTTTGAGAGTACTTTCATATATGAATGTCTTTTGATTTCACATTTGCAGTGTTGAGCATATGAAGTATTTTATGAATTCTAGAGATCTATTTTTAGCACTTAAAAAAATGTAGTTTTATAGGAGTATAAAAGTGCAGACAATGTGATTCTCGGAGAAGAAACTCCAAGTTTCAGTTTCAGATAACAAACTGCAACTTTCAGAGGCAGAGCATTTATATTAACACGGCCTTTTCAAACAGGGTTAACATCATGTTGGAAGTTTTATTCATGGTCGAAAATGGAACTACCAGCCAGTTAACATCATGCTGATCAACATTCATGCATAGCACATGTTCATATGATGCACAGTCAAAATGCCCACACAATGTCGAGTGTGCGAAACACAGAGAAAACGAGGGACGAAGTTTTGGCAAGTGTTGGACGTGGTTTTGGGATGCCCCGTCTAGGCTTTCATTTTTAACATGCGCAGCCCACGACCTCGGATGGGAGATCCATAGGCCTGTTTGTATTTTCTTAGGGTCGTCATGTATCGACCGGCCTATGGACCTCCCATCCGGGGTTTTACTTTTGGCAGCCCAATTTATGTATTTTTTGAAGAAAACATAGAGGTCTGTTCTATTTTTCTATATAAGAATAGGAACGCCAGGTCCAACTTATGTTTCCCTTCTAACTATATTATATATATTTAAATTATTTTATATGTTATTATATATTATTTTTATTGTCATCATATATTTAACAGATACTTACATACGTAAGAAAACAATATCCCACATCTTATTAACTTATAAAAATAATTTCTTAACAAATAAAATCCTGGATTGTTTTGGCACGAAAATCCTAGTGATTGTGTACAAAAGCTTGGTAAGATTTAAGGACGAATGTAATAATATCACTTATTATTTAAATATATTTATAACAAAATGCTCAGCCCCTTTTTATTTTTGATAACATTGCTGGCCCAACCCAACATTATAATTAGAATCAGCCCAGCAAAATCGTGTATTTCGAGAAAGTGCAAATGGCCTGTAATTTTTTAGGAAATAAAATAAATGGGCCGCATGGACGCTACATTATTTGTTCACCCAGCCCAGCTAATGGCTGTAATTCAAAAAAAGATCAAATTGACTGTAAATTCTACCGCGCAAAAAAAGACTGTAAATTCTGAAAAAATGGGTTGAATACGTGCCACATTTTTGGAGGCTGAAATGTGGGCCAATAGGTCGAAGCCAACGCAAGTCGTTGTCAATTTAGTCAACAAATGATTCTGACATGTTAGCCGTTGGATTTACATCCAACGACCGGCATCCATCTTCAATCTCTCGTCTTCTTCCTCCAGCGCCGCCGGGACCACCTCCCGCCTCCTGCTGCTAGCAGCTCTGCTTAGCACGCTTCGCTATGAAGCGCTACTCCACCGTTGGCCAGGCCATCCCTCCACCCCTCCACACCTCCTGTTCTTCTCCACCGACTGCCGAACCACACCGCACTAGAACCAGTTAACCCTCGTACACCTCTCCGTCTGCGACTCTACTCCCGCGTCTTCCCATCTCCGGCTCGTTGCTGTCCGGGGCCTCGCCGTCGTCCACCACCTTGGATGCGCTCGGCGCGGCGTGGTCAACGTGGTCAACGAATGACACCAACGGAAGTAGACTGTGCGTGGAGAGGCTGACAGCTAGGTCCACGGCCGCACACAAGGAAATGCCTCCTTATTACGCGCAAAATAATGATTCCTCCACCTGACATCTGGGACCCACCGGAAGGGCCTCTGTATTTTGCGAAAATAACGTGCCCCCCGCTGACATGTCGGACCCACCAGCTATCTTCGCACGCAAAGAAGTGCCTCCTTATTACGCACAAATAAATGAATATTCCCCCTGCCAGCTGGAACCCAGCATAGTGGGAGGCTGACTTGTGGGCCTACCAAGTTAACGGGGACGGAAGGCTTTGTCAACTTAGTCAATATGAACGATTCTAGCTCCTATTACTGTACGATGTTCATCCAATGGTCGTAGTGCTTCTTCGACCTCTGGTCTTCTTGCTCCAGCCGCCCAAACCAGCGTCGGTCGTGCCACGTGCACCTGCCTCCCGTGGCCGGCTGTGATACCATGGAGGCCTCACCGCCCCCTACTACTCCCACCGCTAGCCAGGCCATCCCTCTACTCACCCACACCCCCTGTTATTCTGTGGCGACAGCAGCCTCACACTGCAGCCGAACCAGTGAACCCTCGTACTCTTCTTCACGTGGGCATCCACTGTTCCGTCTTCCCCGGCTCCGAGTCGTCCCCTTCCTAGTCCTCGCCATCATCCACCGCCGTGGTCGGCGCGGCATGGTCAACGTGGTCAAGGAACGACTTCCATCGGACATGGACTGTACGTGGAGAGGCTGACAGCTGGGTCCACGGCCGCAGCAAGGAAGTGCCTCCTTATTACGCGCAAAATAATGATTCCTCCACCTGACAGCGGGGACCCACCGGACGGGCCACCGTATTTCGCAAAAAAACGTTTCCCCCTAACTGCTGGGACCCACCAGCTACATCTTCGCACGCAAGGAAGTGCGTCCGGGCAAAAAAAACGATTTTCCCCCCTGACTGCTGGGACCTACCAGCTACATCTTCGCACGCAAGGAAGTGCGTCCGGGCAAAAAAAATGATTCGCCCCCCTGACTGCTGGGACCCACCAGCTACATGTTCGCACGCAAGGAAGTGCCTGACAGTCGAGACCCACCTGGTTGAAGCGTACATAGCGTTGTCATTCTGGTCGCGAACGTGTACATACATATATACTGGTGGATGTAGAGGTGCGCACGTGTCGTAGTAGAGGCGTGTACGTGTCGTAGTAGAGGCGTGCACGTAGCATGTGCACGTACGTACAGTGGCCATGGTGCAAGAAAGAAAATATGGCCACGTATGTGTACATACGGACGGGGTCTCGAACGCCTACTCGCGCATACGTACGGCCAGGGCTCATGTACATGGCTGGGTCGGAACGAAGAAACAGCGTCGTCGTCGTGTTCATGGGGAGGCAACGGAATGCATCGTGTTCATTGGGAGGCAGCGGAATGCGTCGTGTTCATGGGGAGGCAACGGAATGCTCGTGTTCATCGAGAGGCAACGGAACGCGTGGGAGCCAACCGGCTGGGTTGGAACGGAATGCCTGGTCGTGTTCATCGGGAAGGCTTGGACGGAACAGGCGATGGAAATGAGGCCTGGCGTACCGCAAAACGGAGGAAACGAACCTCCTACGTTCGGAACGGGGTCTTGTTGATCGGGAAGGGTGTGGCGTATCGCAAAACGGAGGAAACGGACCTCCTACGGTTGAAACAGGGGTCCTATTGATCAGGAGGGGTGTGGCGTACCGCAAAACGGACGAAACGGACCTTCTACGGTCGAAACGGGGGTCCTGTTGATCGGGAGGGGTGTGGCGTACCGCAAAACGGGACTCCACGGGATACTGTTCATCTCCACCGTCGACCTCCTCCAGCCTCCACGGGCTACCGTCGACCTCCTCTAGCCCCCACGGGCTCCTGTTCATCTAGCCTCCACAGCACGCTACTCCACCGGCTACTGTTCAACCACCCCTCCACGGGCACCCCTCTACCGTCTACTGTTCATCAAGCCCTCCACACCACGGGGTCCTGTTCATCCAGAGGCAACGCCACCGCTCACTGTTCATCCACCCCCCCCCCCAATGCTCACTGTTCATCCAATAGATCGGCTTCAGTTAGCAGCAGTAGCGAAGGAATCACTCGATCGGGTTCAGTTAACAGCCATCGATCGATCGCTCGGGTTCAATAACGCGTAGCCTGTAGTGCAATCGCTCAGGTTCAGTTAGAGCCCAATGCCTCGCTCGGGTTCAGTTAGAGCCAACACCTCGCACACGCACGCGTATGTGTATGAGAGAAATGCGCATCGCTCGGCCCCCGACCTCCCACCGTAACCGGGAACTCCCCGAAATTTTCCTCCCCCTCGCTTCTACCATGGTTTTTTCCGTCATGGACGGCCCAAAGAATGTCATGCAGCAGCGTCTCTGGCCCGCCCAGGACGAAAAGCCCATTTTCTGTCATGATTTTTTGTCATAGAAGTAGGAGCCCACCACATCTATGATGATACCGGGTTTTTTCACAATTATCGTCATAGAAGTGTCATATGTATGACAAAAAAAATTGTTCGGCCCAAAATGTCACGGATGTGTCTTCTTTTGTAGTGATAGTGGATACTAGGGATCAAACCCTAACAAAACTAACTCGATTACATGATAGATCCCATCCATCCCATAACCGTCCTGCAAGCCTACGATGGAATTACTCACGCACGGTGGTGAGCATCATGAAATTGGTGACGGAGGATGGTTGATGATGACGATGGTGACGCATTCCCCTCTCCGGAGCCCCGAACGGACTCCAGATCAGCCCTCCCGAGAGGTTTTAGGGCTTGGAGGCGGCTCCGTATTGTAAAACGCGATGATTTCTTCTCTCTGAATTTTTTCTCCCCGAAAGCAAATATATAGAGTTGGGGTTGAGGTCGGAGGAGCTCCAGGGGGTCCACGAGGTAGGGGGGCGCGCGCCCCACCCTCGTGGACAGGTGGTGGGCCCCCTGACCTTCATCTTTTGCAAGGATTTTTTATATTTTCCGAATAGATGTTCCGTGAAGTTTCAGGTCATTTCGAGAACTTTTGTTTCTGCACATAAATAACACCATAGCAATTCTACTAAAAACAGCGTCAGTCCGGGTTAGTTCCATTCAAATCATGCAAGTTAGAGTCCAAAACAAGGACAAAAGTGTTTGGAAAAGTAGATACGACGGAGACGTGTCAACTCCCCAAAGCTTAAACCTTTGCTTGTCCTCAAGCAATTCAGTTGATAAACTGAAAGTGATAAAGAAAAACTTTTCCAAACTCTGTTTGCTCTTGTTGTTGTAAATATGTAAAGCCAGCATTCAAGTTTTCAACAAAGATTATGACTAACCACATTCACAATAACGCTTAGGTCTCAAGTTTACTCATATCAATGGCATAATCAACTAGCGAGCAATAATAATAAATCTCGGATGACAGCACTTTCTCAAAACAATCATAATATGATATGACAAGATGGTATCTCGCTAGCCCTTTCTGAGACCGCAAAACATAAATGCAGAGCACCTTTAAAGATCAAGGACTGACTAGACATCGTAATTCATGGTAAAAGAGATCCAGTCAAGTCATACTCAATGTAAACTAATAGTAATGAATGCAAATGATAGCGGTGCTCTCCAACTGGTGCTTTTTAATAAGAGGATGATGACTTAGCATAAAAGTAAATAGATAGGCCCTTCGCAGAGGGAAACAGGGATTTGTAGAGGTGCCAGAGCTCGGTTTTGAAATAGAGGTGAATAATATTTTGAGTGGTATACTTTCATTGTCAACATAACAACCAAGAGATGGCAATATCTTCCATGCTACACACATTATAGTCGGTTCCGAAACAGAATGGTAAAGTTTATACTCCCCCTTCCACCAACAAGCATCAATCCATGGCTTGCTCGAAACAACGAGTGCCTCCAACAAACAAGAGTCCCAGGGGGAGTTTTGTTTGCAATTATTTTGATTTGATTTGCATAAAGCATGGGACTGGGCATCCCGGTGACCAGCCACTTTCTCGTGAGTGAGGAGCGGAGTCCACTCCTCTTGAGAATAACCCACCTAAAATGGAAGATACGGACAACCCTAGTTGATACATGAGCTATTCGAGCATACAAAACAGGATATTTATTTGAAGGTTTAGAGTTTGGCACATACAAATTTACTTGGAACGGTAGGTAGATACCGTATATAGGTAGGTATGGTGGACTCATACGGAATAACTTTGGGGTTTAAGGGATTGGATGCACAAGCAGTATTCCCGCTTAGTACAGGTGAAGGCTAGCAAAAGACTGGGAAGCGACCAGCTAGAGAGCGACAACAGTCATGAACATGCATTAAAATTAATCAACATCGAATGCAAGCATGAGTAGGATATAATCCACCATGAACATAAATATCATGAAGGCTATGTTGATTTTGTTTCAACTACATGCATGAACATGCGCCAAGTCAAGTCACTTAAATCATTCAGAGGAGGATACCACCCTATCATACCACATCACAACCATTTTAATAGCATGTTGGCATGCAAGGTAAACCATTATAACTCATAGCTAATCAAGCATGGCACAAGAAACTATGATCTCTAGTTGTCATTGCAAACATGTTTATTCATAATAGGCTGAATCAAGAACGATGAACTAATCATATTTACAAAAACAAAAGAGGTCGAGTTCATACCAGCTTTTCTCATCTCAGTCAGTCCATCATATATCGTCATAATTGCCTTTCACTTGCACGACCGAACAATGTGAATAACAATAATAGTGTGTGTGCATTGGACTAAGCTGGAATCTGCAAGCATTCGATAAACAGGAGAAGAGAATGCAATATGGGCTCTTTTGTCAGATCAACAATAATGCATATAAGAGCTACTTCAACAATTTAATTATGATATTCTCCCATCGACCCCCAAAGAAAAGAAAAGAAATAAAACTATTTACATGGGAAAGCTCCCAACAAGCAAAAGAAGAACAGGAAATCTTTTTGGGTTTTCTTTTTAATTACTACTACAAGCATGGAAAGTAAACTAATTAAAAGCTACAGCTAATTTTTTTGGGTTTTTCTTAAGGTTTATTAAACACACAAGAAGAAAGCATAAAAAGGGAATAAACTAGCATGGATGATACAATGAAAAAGTATGAGCACTGACATCTAGCAATGAGTGTGTGAACATGAATATAATGTCGGTGGGAAATACGTACTCCCCCAAGCTTAGGCTTTTGGCCTAAGTTGGTCTATGGCCACGGCTGGCCTGGCGGATATCCATAATAATAGTCGGGCTCGTACTGCGATGCAGCGGCTATCGCCTCCTGAGCTGCAGCGTGGCGACGAGCGGCCTCCGCTCTCCTCTCGTACTCATCTGCCTCCTCTCTGGTAATAACATATCTACCTTTTGCCTGATAATCAAAGAAGGCAGGAGCAGGGAGAGTAATATGGACAACACGCCGTCTGTCAAAGATTAGTCGATACTGGAGAGGTGATTCATTCCTCTCGACAAATTGGTGGTGAACCATAGCATTAAAGTCTAGGTAAGCAGGAGGTAATTCAATATCATCTTCACGTATGGCTATACCAAGAAAATTAGCTATGCGGGTTGCATAAATTCCACCAAAGAAATCTCCATTAAATCTATTCAGATGCAACCTACGTGCAACAATGGCTCCCAAATTATAAGATTTATCTCCTAACACCGCGCTCCTAAGAATACTGAGGTCAGGAACACACATATGACATGCTTCATCTTTACCATTTATGCATCTACCTATGAAGAGAGCGAAATAATGTATAGCAGGAAAATGTATGCTCCCTATGGTAGCTTCTGTTATATCTCTAGATTCCCCCACAGTTATACTAGCAAGAAAATCTCTAAATTCAGATTTGCGAGGATCCCTGACACTACCCCATTGTGGAAGTTTGCAAGCAGTGGTAAAATCCTCTAAGTCCATAGTATAAGATTTTTCATAAAGATCAAACAGGACAGTTGGAGAATTATGTGAAGATGAAAATTCAAACCTCCTCACAAAGGAACTAGTGAGATGGTGATACTGGCTGCATTTCTCTTCCTCGAAGCTCACAAGATCAGCGTTACGCAAATATGCGTTAAATTCTTCTTTAATTCCTGCTCGATCCATAAAGTTTTCCGAAGGCCATTCACAAGGACGCACTGGAGCATTTCTTGGTGGCTCTTCATCAGCATCACGCATTGCAAGCCTGGGTCCTTGCTTCCTTGAAGAACCACCTTGGAACATTTTCCTAAGCATATTTCTTCCTCTGAAAAATTCTGAAAATTTTTAGTAACTTCAAAATAAAAGTAAACCAAACTCAATAATATTGATAGAAACTACTCATACAAGTGCCTAGAGCATATATCATGCATCAAAACTACTTCGAACCGTATAAATTTGACATGCAAGCTCAAGAACATGGTCACCTAGGCAGCACAAATTTGCAATGAATAAAGCACTATAACAAAAACTAATTGGACCAATGGAGGAGTCACATACTGATATGGACGTTGATGCTAGTGATGTCGAGGGATCAATAGAGCGAAATATCTACGCTCCTAATTATTTTCAGTTGAGTGAAGATGGCTCGGTGGTCAAATCATTGAACAATCATTCTTGTTTTGTTCTGAGCGCATGCAATTACGGTGTATTTCTTGATTTGGTCCCGGGAGATAAGAAACGAACTGAGTTATATGGTAATGGAAAACTACAACGTGAGTACTACTTGCATGGATCTCATCGGTCCTTGAGCCGTGCATACTCAGGCCACAAGGTTGTACGTATGGATGAGTTTACAAGGGAATATTCTAATCGGAGATATAGAGGCGTTGTACGCTGGTTTAAAAGGAAATCAATGCAATTTAGATTTTTATATTTATTCTTGCCAGGCAAAGAGACGTATCAGGGAGGAACATGTAGAAGATGCAGCGCATGGAGTCTTCTTTCCTTAAAGGAAATTGGATGGGGTCCACCTGCCATGCAATCAGAGAAGACGCACGAACCTACAACAGAATTAGTTTCCTTTTATGTTTAGCCGTGAGAGATATCAATTGATGAATAGTTCGGTTTGTTGCTCAAGTTAGATGGATTGGCTAATATATAAAGCCATGATATGCGTTCATTGTAAAGCAGGTTATTTGATAAAATAGACACGATGTGTTTTCAAGGGTATACACCCGTATCAAGTCTTAGAGGGATCTTTAGAAAACCTCTGTGTTGCGATTTCTTTGTAGAAATTATTTTTGCGCGTGAGTATCATCGTCGAGATTGATTTTCTCGTGCTGGGCCGTAAGGTTCAAACCCTCTATTTCGTGCATATCGCGTGCGCGGGTGAGAGGCTACTGCTGCTGAAGGTGGAGTGTCGTGAAAGGTCGGGCCGCAACAACGGATCGGATCTCGCCTCGAGGTTCGGTCTTTATCACATACCAAGGAACAATCTCCCCAAGCAGTTTTGTGAGAGGTGCTTTGAGCAAGGAGATCAAAATGGGAGCAAAATGAGCTTGGACTCGGGTTTGAGCTAGATATTCGTGTTTGTGGGAGGAAGAAGGAGTGTGTGGGTGAAAGGATAAGTGGAGGAGGGCCACCATGGGGCCACGAGGCAGGGGCGCGCCCAGGGGGGTAGTTCTCGGAATGACCTGAAACTTCACGGAACATCTTTTTCGGAAATAATAAAAAATCCTTGCAAAAGATGAAGACCAGGGGGCCCACCACCTGTCCACGAGGGTGGGGGCGCGCCTGCCCCCCTAGGGCGCGCCCCCCTACCTCGTGGGCCCCCTGGAGCTCCTCCGACCTCAACCCCAACTCTATATATTTGGTTTTGGGGAGAAAAAATCAGAGAGAAGAAATCATCGCGTTTTACGATACGGGGCCGCCGCCAAGCCCTAAAACCTCTCGGGAGGGCTGATCTAGAGTCTGTTTGGGGCTCCGAAGAGGGGAATCCGTCGCCATCGTCATCATCAACCATCCTCCATCACCAATTTCATGATGCTCACCATCGTGCGTGAGTAATTACATCGTAGGCTTGATGGACGGTGATGGGTTGGATGAGATTTATCATGTAATCGAGTTAGTTTTGTTAGGGTTTGATCCCTAGTATCCACTATGTTCTGAGATTGATGTTTCTATGACTTTGCTATGCTTAATTCTTGTCACTAGGGCCCGAGTGCCATGATTTCACATCTCAACCTATTATGTTTTCATCAATATATGAGAGTTCTTGATCCTATCTTGCAAGTCTATAGTCACCTATTATGTGTTATGATCCGTTAACCCCGAAGTGACAATAATCGGGATACTTACTGGTGATGACCATAGTTTGAGGAGTTCATGTGTTCACTATGTGCTAATGCTTTGTTCCGGTACTCTATTAAAAGGAGGCCTTAATATCCCTTAGTTTCCAATAGGACCCCGCTGCCACGGGAGGGTAGGACAAAAGATGTCATGCAAGTTCTTTTCCATAAGCACGTATGACTATATTTGGAATACATGCCTACATTACATTGATGAATTGTAGCTAGTTCTGTGTCACCCTAGGTTATGACTGTTACATGATGAACCACATCCGGCATAATTCTCCATCACTGATCCATTGCCTACGAGCTTTCCATATATTGTTCTTTGCTTATTTACTTTTTCGTTGCTATTGCTATCATCACTACAAAATACCAAAAACATTACTTTTACTACTGTTACCTTTTGCTATCGTTATCACTACTATCATATTACTTTGCTACTAAACACTTTGCTGCAAATATTAAGTTTCCAGGTGTGGTTGAATTGACAACTCAGCTGCTAATACTTGAGAATATTCTTTGGCTCCCCTTGTGTCGAATCATTAAATTTGGGTTGAATACTCTACCCTCAAAACTGTTGCGATCCCCTATACTTGTGGGTTATCACCCGGTCACCCGCTCCCGTGCCCGCAGCTGCTACCGTTGTCGTTGCCTGCTGCCACTCCCACCGCTGCCGCCGCCTTCCACTGGCCCCGCCTGTGCCGGCTCCAGCCGCCATTGCTCCCGCGGCTTCCCGAAGCCCCTCCGCCCGTGCCGGCTCCAGCCGCCGCTGCTCCACTGGCCAACTGCCGGCACCCCACATCTGTGTGTTCGTGCGTGAGCACCGGCACATAGTGGCTGGCACGTGCCACCGACACGTGGGCCCTAGTAGATTAGATTAGGAACTAATTTGAATAGTCTCTTTAGCTCACCGCTAATAGACACTAATAGTAGGGCCCCACCTACTAATTAGGACAAATTAAACTAAAATAAAACCCTGTTAAATAGTCTGAGTCAATGACATGTGGGCCCCACTGACCATATCGACCAGTTGACCAGTCAACATTGACTGGTCAACTGCTGACCGTACATACTGATTCAGCCCCCTGGACCCCACTGATCATACACATCGACTAGCCAATACCCTAGTAACAAAAGTATTTAGGGATTTAAATTCTAATTGAATAATTCCAAAAATTAAAAAATGATTTAAAACTTTGAAAACTAATAGAAAATAAACCGTAAATTGGATGAAAATACTTTGTACATGAACGTTTCTCAGAACGATGAGATGAATCCAAATACGCAGTCCGTTCGTTCACCACACGTCCCTAGCATAGCGAACCTGCAACCGTCCCCCTCCGGTCCGTTTGTCCAAAAACGTGAAACACCAGGAATACTTTCCCGGATGTTTCCCCCCTTTGCCAGTATCACCTATCCCTGCGTTAGATCACCCCTGGCACCGCGTATTGCCTTTTTATATTTTGTGATGCTTTGTTTGCTCCGTATTTACTGTTTCTCCCTCCTCTTCTTCTTCGTTAGACCCGAGACCGGCGCTGATGCCACTGAGTATGACTACATCACCGACAACCCTTCTTCCTGTACAACAGAGCTTCCAGGCAAGCCCCCCCCCCTTGATCAACCCGATATCGCCTATTCTTCTCTCTACTGCTTGCATTAGAATAGTGTAGCATGTTATTGTTTTTGGTTAATCCTATTCTGTTGCATAGCCTGTCATTGTTGCTACAGTTGTTGATACCTTACATGCAATCCTGAATGCTTAGTATAGGATGCTAGTTTATCATCAGTGACCCTACATTCTTGTCCGTCTGCCATGCTATACTATCGGGCCGTGATCACGGGTATATACTATATATCTTATACATGATACATGTGATGACTAAAGACGGGTCGGCTCATAGAGTACCCGCGAGTGATTCACGGATTGGGGGCTGAAAGGACCTTTGTCCCGACGGCCCTCTGGGTGGATCTTTGTGGCAGAGCGACAGGGCAGGTTGAGACCACCTAGGAGAGAGGGTGGGCCTGGCACTGGTCGGCGTATGCGGTTACATCAATTAACACGCTTAACGAGATCTTGGTATTTGATCTGAGTCTGACCACTGGCCTATACGCACTAACCAACTACGCGGGAACAATTATGGGCACTCGACGTTGTGGTATCAGCCGAAGCCTTCTTGATGTCAGCGACTAAGCAGCGCGCGCCGGATTGGACCGTAGGCCTGCGCTTGAATTAAGGGGGCTAGGTCTGCTTCAGGACGCGTACGCAATGTGCAGGTGTGCAATGGGCGATGGGCCCAGACCCCTGCGCACATAGGATTTAGACCGGTGTGCTGACCTCTCTGTTGTGCCTAGGTGGGGTTGTGATGTGTTGATCTTCTGAGGCTAGGCATGACCCAGGAAAGTTTGTCCGGCCAAAGGAGATCGAGCATGTTGGGTTATGTGGTGCACCCCTTCAGGGAAGTTTATCTATTCGAATAGTCGTGTCCCTCGGTAAAAGGACGACCCGGAGTTGTACCTTAACCTTATGACAACTAGAACTGGATACTTAATAAAACACACCCTTTCAAGTGCCAGATACAACCCGGTGATCGCTCTCTAACAGGGCGACGAGGAGAGGATCGCCGGGTAGGATTATGCTATACGATGATACTTGGTGAACTTACCATCTACTCTCTTCTACTGCTTCAAGATGGAGGCTGTTAGAAGCGTAGTCTTCGATAGGACTAGCTATCCCCCTCTTATTCTGGCATTCTACAGTTCAGTCCACAGATACTACCCATTTCATTGATACCAATGCATATGTAGTGTAGATCCTTGCTTGCGAGTACTTTGGATGAGTACTCACGGTTGCTTTGCTCCCCCTTTTTCTACCTGGTTGTTGCAACCAGATGATGGAGTCCAGGAGCCAGAGGATCCTGAGGATGATTCTATGTGGAGTTCGACTTCGAGGAGTAGTTAGGAGGTCCCAGGAAGGAGGCCTCGCCTTTTTGACCGTTGCTACTTTTGTGCTAGCCTTATTAAGGCAATCTTGTTTAACTTATGTCTGTACTCAGATATTGTTGCTTCCGCTGACTCTTGTGTCTTCGAGCATTTGTATTCGAGCCTTCGAGGGCCCTGTCTTGTAATATAAAGCTTGTATTATTTTATTTGTGTCTAGAGTTGTGTTGTGATATCTTCCCATGACTCCCTAATCGTACACATTTGAGTGTATGATTAGTGTACGGTAAAATCGGGGGCGTCACACCTGCAAGCTTAAATAATCCACAAACTTCATCCACATAGATTAGGTGCATATCGGGATGTAATGTTCCATCTCTTGTAAAAGGATTAGCTAGCAGTTTCTCTATCATACCCGAAGGAATTTCAAAGTAAACATTTTCAGTAGGTTCGGTAGGTTGAGGAGCAACTCTTTGCTCTACTGGTCAGGGTGAAGATACCCCGAACAAGCCCCTCAAATGATTGTTTTCCATAGTAACAAGTGACAGTAAATTTCAGCACACTATATAAATTTTTCCTTACCAAATTCCACTTACCAAAGGCGCTTCACTCCCCGGCAACAGCGCCAGAAAAGAGTCTTCATGACCCACAAGTATAGGGGATCTATCATAGTCCTTTCAATAAGTAAGAGTGTCGAACCCAACGAGGAGCAGAAGGAAATGACAAGTAGTTTCCAGTAAGGTATTCTCTACAAGCACTAAAATTATCTGTAACAGATAGTTTTGTGATAAGGTAATTTGGAACGGGTAACAAGTAACAAAAGTAAGCAAGGTGCAGCAAGGTGGCCCAATCCTTTTTGTAGCAAATGACAAGCCTGGAAAAACTCTTATATAAAGTAAAGCGCTCCCGAGGACAGATGGGAATTATCGTCAAGCTAGTTTTCATCATGCTCATATGATTCGCGTTTGTTACTTTGATAATTTGATATGTGGGTGGACCGGTGCTTGGGTACTTCCCTTCCTTGGACAAGCATCCCACTTATGATTAACCCCCTTCGCAAGCATCCACAACTCCAAAAGAAGAATTAAAGTAAACCTAACCATAGCATGAAAGATATGGATCCAAATCAGCCCCTTATGAAGCAATGCATAAACTAGGGTTTAAGCTTCTGTCACTCTAGCAACCCATCATCTACTTATTACTTCCCAATGCCTTCCCCTAGGCCCAAACAATGGTTAAGTTTCATGTAGTCGACGTTCACATAACACCACTAGAGGAAAGACAACATACATCTCATCAAAATATCGAACGAATACCAAATTGACATGACTACTTATAGCAAGACTTCTCCCATGTCCTCGGGAACAAATGTAACTACTCACAAATCACTTTCATGTTCATAATCAGAGGGGTATTAATATGCATAAAGGATCTGAACATATAATCTTCCACTGGATAAACCAACTAGCATCAACTACAAGGAGTAATCAACACTACTAGCAACCCACAGGTACCAATCTGAGGTTTTGAGACAAAGATCGGATACAAGAGATGAACTAGGGTTTGAGAGGAGATGGTGCTGGTGAAGACGTTGATGGAGATTGACCCCCTTCCGATGAGAGGATCAATGGTGATGACGATGGTGACGATTTCCCCCTCCTGGAGGGATGTTTCCCCGGCAGAACAGCTCCGCCGGAGCCCTAGATTGGTTTCGCCAAGGTTCCGCCTTGAGAGGGTGGTGCTTCATCCCGAAAGCTTCCTTCTGATTTTTTCCAGGGCGAAAGACACCTTATACCAGAAGATGGGCATCGGGGGGCTTCCAAGTGGCCCACGAGGGAGGGGACGCGCCCAGGGGGTAGGGCGCGCCCTCCACCCTCGTGGACGGTGGGTGGTCCCCTATGGTGTTTCCTTTCCCAATATTTTTTATATATTCCAAAACCGACTTTCGTGGACTTTTAGGACTTTTGGAGTTGTGAAGAATAGTCTCTAATATTTGCTCCTTTTCCAGCCCGAAATTCCAGCTGCCGGCATTCTCGCTCTTCATGTAAACCTTGTAAAATAAGAGAGAAAAGGCATAAGTATTGTGACATAATGTGTAATAACAGCCCATAATGCAATAAATATCAATATAAAAGCATGATGCAAAATGGACGTATCACTAAGTTTAGGTCTTTCTTGAGCTAACCCAGGTAACTAAGCATATTAGAGCTAATTTAGCATTTTAGAGCTAACTTAGGGCTAACTTAGGTCATTTTGGAGCTAACTTAGGTAAAATTGATCATTTTGGAGCTACTTAGGCTTATTATGTCATTTCAAGAAAAATAAGCTAACTATATGTCATATATGAGGTTACCAAGATTGTTATGCTATTTCAAACCTAAGTAAGCTAATTATGCCATTTTTACATAAGTAAACCAAGTGTATGTCATTATTGAGCAAACCTAGGTAACTAAGCATATTAGAGATAACTTAGCATATTAGAGCTAACTTAGGTCATTTTGGAGGAAACAAAGCAAAGTATAGATCATTTTGGAGATCTGACATACCTGACATAGTTCACTCCTCCTTCTCCTTCATCATTCTGATGCGCTTAGAGCGGCGAGGCAGTGAGATGTACTCTTCTACCACAATTGGCATGGTCATGTCGCTCGGTTGTGGGATCGCCGGCGCCACCACCATCGCGAGGTCATTGTCAGGCACCACCACCATCGCGAGGCCATCTTCAGGAAACACCATCGCTAGGTCATCCTCATCCACCACCATCTCTTGCCCATCGTCAGCCACCACCATCGCTTGTCCATCGTCAGCCACCACCATCGCGAGGTCATCGTCAGATAGAATAGGCTGCACCTCCTCATCCCCACTCTGCTCCTCTTCTTCCCTACTCCATTCCGGATCATCCTCGCTGCTGCTTTTGCTGTAGCCAGACTCGGTGTTGCTTTTGTTGTAGCCAGAGTCGCTATCGCTGCTCTGATTGCCTGGCCAAATGCAACAAAGTTTTTTAACAATCAGTGTGATACAAAGCCAAATGGATAGGAAGAAGAGGCAGAGCGTACTGGCATCGCCGTCCTCCTAGTAGCGCATGTGGCACATATCCGTGTTGAACACCTTCACGGTGAGCATGGCGTCGCCGTCGTACCTGAAGACAAGGAAGTACCTGTGCCGCAGGTCATAGGCACGGAAGAACTGCTCCCAGCCACGACACAGGTACATGTGGTCGTTCTTGATCACCACCTCCACGTCCCAAAGCCTGCGAAGCCCGCTGCCGGCCTATCGCAGCTTCACATTCTTTGGCCGATGGCCGTCCAGCATCTCCATAAAAGTGTCAGGCGGCCTCTGCAACGTGGGTCAAGGAGTGATGTAGGAAACAACAGAGTTATGATAAAGAGATGGGTGAAGGGGAGATATCTCCTTTTATATACCTGCCTCTTGGAGGAATTCTCAAGTATGATCGTGAAGAACTCGAAACCTTCCAAGTCATACTCCGGTGTGGCAGAGCGCAGCCTGCGGTGGCGGCCTCCCCCCCCCCCCATCTCTGATAAGCAGCAGAAGAGACCAATTACTACCCTTACAACATTATCATATAACATTACAGTAGCAGAAGTTTTGAGCAGAAGATAATCAACTACAATTAATTAATTTGGTATGTTAGTTAGCAATAGTTGGAACAGAGCCAAGTTTTTAGACATGAAAGAAAACTAAGAAAAAAAAGCAATGCACTTGTGCTCAACAACATCAACAACACTTAATTAATTTCATAGGTTAGTTGGCAATGGCAATTGGCACCCTTCAAAACTAGGGATTTTTTAGACATGAAAGAAAACTGAAAATGTTGAAAAACAGAGCATAGTAATATAAAAAACAGAGCATATTTTAGGTGGCTCTAGGTTGACATACTAGAGCTGAGCACAATATTTATTAGCAGCATGTTATTCAATATATTCTTGATCATCAAATGAAAGAGTATATATATCGTCACCATGCCTATATGGTTCAATTTGTAAATCAGCCATAAACCCCCGCGGAACTACTCTCATTGCACTACATGGAAATTTACTAGGTGACATGGCAAAAATTTCAGGAACAAAGCAGATTTGACGTTGTGGTCCATGGCAGTTTTCTACACGAACTGTTCTAAATCAAGTGTGTTATCCTCATTTTTATTCTAAGTGTGGCAGTGTTTACATACAACATGGCAATTTCACACAATCTCCTGTCGGCTACATGAAACAGAAATTAAACCTAAACTAAATGTCAATTTTTCATCTTCTTCTTCCTCCTGTCGGCTAAACCTAAACAAATAGAAAGTAAACCTAAACCTAAACACACACAGAGAGAAGAGGGAGGGTGGCGCACCTCGGTGTTGGAGACGGCCGGGGTCGGAGGCAGAGGTGGTTGGGCGTCCTTCTCGGGGGAGGGCCGGGCTGGGGGGTCGACGGTGACGACGTAGGAGGGGCCGGAGCTCGGGGCGGTGGTGGTCGACGACGGGACAACGACAGCGCGATGAGATGGCCGTGTTCGGTGACAGCATTGGCGAGGCGAGGCAGAGGACTCGGGCGGCGACGCGCGGGGGTGAAGGAGGGGTGAGAAGGTGACAGCCAAGGCGAGGAGGAGGCGGTGATGGGCGGGGCGGCGCCGGGGACAGCGGATGGCGGCGGGGCACGTCAGGGCACAGCCCGATCCAGAACTGGATCTAGTGGCGGGGCGGGGCGCCGGGGCGGTGGGGGCAAGGGGTTGGGGGTGGGGGCGCTGGTGAGGTGAGGGCTGGGAGAGAGAGAGTGACGCCCTCGATTCAATCGTACACTAATCATACACGCAAATGTGTACAATCAAGATCAAGGACTCACGGGACGATATCACAACACAACTCTAGACACAAATTTAAAATAATACAAGCTTTATATTACAAGCCAGGGGCCTCGAGGGCTCGAAAACATAAGCTCGAAGACACAAGAGTCAGCGGAAGCAACAATATATGAGTACAGACATAAGTTAGACAAGTTTGCCTTAAGAAGGCTAGCACAAAAGCAACATCGATCGAAAAGGCAAGGCCTCCTGCCTGGGAGCCTCCTAACTACTCCTAGTCGTCTGCGGTCTTCACGTAGTAGTAGGCATCCTCCGGGTAGTAGTAGTCATCAGTGGCGTCGGCTGGCTCCTGGGATCCGTCATCTGGTCGCAACAATCGGGTATGGGGGGAAAGGAAGTAGCAAAGCTTCCGTGAGTACTCATCCAAAGTACTCGCAAGACTTACATCATATCTAAACTAAGTATGCCTCTGTATCAAAGGAATGGGTTGTATCTGTGGACTAAACTGTAGAATGCCAGAAGAGAAGGGGGAAAGCCTAGCCTATCAAAGACTAGCATCTTCTGGAAACCACCATCTTGCAGCAACAGGACGGAGTAGAGTAGCATAAAGTAAAGTAGCAGTAGTGTTATCAACCTCGGCCAGAGATCCTTTCTCGACTCCCTGAGAGAAAGAAATCCCAGAGCCATACTATCCATTTCTCATGTCCATTTCTCATCACCATCCATTTTTCATCACAATCCATTTCTCATCTCAAGTAACCAATTCTAGTTGTATTGATCGGGATACAACTCCAAGTGTCTGTTACCGTAGGACAGGCTATCGATAGATGTTTTCTTCCCTGCAGGGGTGCACCAACTTACCCACCACGCTCGATTAACTCCGGCCGGACACACTTTCCTAGGTCATGCCCGGCCTCGGCCAAACAATACGCCGCAACCCGACCTAGGCTTAATAGAGAGGCCAGCACGCCGGACTAAACCTATGCCCCCAGGGGTCATGGGCCATCTCCCTAGGAACTCATGCACGTTGCGTACGCGGCCGGTGAGCAGGCCTAGCTACCTCCTTCAACAAGGCAGGAGCTTACACAGTCCAACCCGGCGCGCGCCGCTTAGTCACTGACGTCTACTAAGCTTCGGCTGATGTATACGATGCAGAACGCCCATACTATGCCCACGTGATGGTTAGTGCTATCAGGCCAGAGGCCCCTCGGATCAAATATCCAAACCGTAGTGGATTAGGAGCACGCGGTAACGAGCAGAGACTCACGATCGATGTGACCCCATCGCCCCGTCTCAAGTACTTGCGGCAAGGGCTAAGAATGCCCGGCCACGCCTCGTAAGTATCTCGCGGGCACCTTCCAGGTCAACCCGACTCCACATCACTAGCTATTAAGCTCGCGCGGGTACCTCTCAGGACCGACCCGTCTTTAGTAACATGGCTCAGTGCAAAGTCATAGTAACCATAGTAACTGTGTGTCTAACACCAAGGGGAAAACCCGAGGAATCACCCCCGGTGAATTCCACTCGATGTTATGATCAAGGTGAACGTAAGAGGATCCATCCTCGAGGTTCACACTTGAGGGGTTGCACGACAGAGCCATAATGGAAGTAGTTAAGGAGGAAATCACCCTCGATGATCACGACCGAATAGCTACACTACAGAGATCTCATCAGGAGTGATGTATGAGGTTCACCCTCGGCACTCGATAGTAACTCTGTAGTGTCGTACAACTAGGGGGGTGATGTGCGGTGTCGGGGCCTGGACGTCGATCACGTTGATCGAGTCATCGAACATAAAGCGGGGCAACTGGGACAAGGTGGGGGTCACTGATTGATCACTAACCAACCTATACTAAGCAGTTTAGGATAAGCAGATAAGTATGGAAGCAGGTAACAAAAATATAGGCTATGCATCAGAGTAGGATCATACAGAAAGCAGTAGCAGTTCTAATGCAAGCATGAGAGGGAAAGAAATGGGCGATATCAGAATGCTCAAGGGGGGTTTGCTTGCCTGGTTGCTCTGGCAAGGAGGGGTCGTCGACGACGTACTCGATCACAGGGGCGGCATCGGTCTCGGGGTCTACCGGAGAGAAGAGGGGGAAGAAACCGTAAATATAAAGCAAGCATAGCATCACAAAGCATAACATGGCAATATGCTGAGCCAGGTGTGACCTAACGTATGGCTACACGATAAAGGTGAAGGGGAAATTCAACCGGGAATGATTTCCCGGTTCCGGACCTGTGTCATACACATGACCCGAGAGGGAATGTTCCATGTTCAGCATGCTAGGGGCATGTGACAGATGAACGGATCGCGTATTCGGATTCGTCTCGTCGTTCTGAGCAACTTTCATATATAAAGTTTTTCGATCCGAGTTACGTTAATTTTCTATGAATTATTAAAGTTTTAGCGATTTCCTGAAATTATTATTAAATATTAAATTTGACAGAAATTGAATAATGACATTAGCATGAGGTCAAAGTGATGTCAGCGGTCAACTTTGACCTGTTGACAAGTCAAACTGACAAATGGGTCCTACTGTCATAGAGACAGTTTAGTTAAACAATATTAGATTAACTAATCTATCTAGTTAACCAGGTTATTAAGCATGTTAATTAAGTTAATTAATTATATTGCTAATTAATTATTATTTTTACTTTTTAATTTTATTTTTCGTTCCTTTTGTTTACAAGGGCCGGCCCACATGTCATAGGATACAACTAAAACTAAGTGTAATATAAATTAGTCTAACAAAGGGACTTGTTTTAGCTGGGGATTAGCCCCTAAGCTAGCAAGGGGCCGGCCACACACACGGCCGTGGCAAAAGCCAGCCACACACAGCACGTACGCACGCACAACACGCACAGTCACAACTCACGCACACACACACTGCGCTCTCACGCACCACGGCCATGGCCTTTGCCGTGGCTAGCATCAAGCAGAACAGAGGCAAGGCAGCGCAGAAGCACGCAAGGAGCATCAGCAGTGCGGCGGCAGTACGCAGCAGCAGCGGCCAGCAGCAAATGGAGCAGCAGCGCAGGCACGCACACGCAGTAGGGGCGGGCGAGCACGGGACAGCAGCAGCGACAACCGGCAACAACGATAGTAGAAGAAGTAACAGGCGGCAGCGAACGCACGCACATACGCGTACACGGGGGTTCGAGCTCGACGGAGATGACGGCCTACGGCGTCCAAATCGAAGGGCTAAAAGGGGGACCCGAGGGAGAAGCTCACCCCGGTTCTCGTGGACGAGGTTAGAAGGTCGGAGGCGGCCCGGAGCAGTGGCAACGACGACGAGTTGGTGACGTCCGCGGCGGAGAAGGGCTCGATGGCGAGCACACGGACCGTCCCGGCTTGAGGTGGTCCCCGGAGCGGACGGATCCGGCCGCGCCGGACCTCCTGGACATGCTCCCGCACGCCGGAGATGACGGTGGCCGCGGATGACGGCGAGGTCGGCGGGGCAGAGGCGGACCGGTCAGGGCGCAGAAGGAGGAGGGGGCGCGAGGGAGAGAGATCGAGGGGCTAAGGTTTCGGTGGGGTGTGGGGGTTCCCTTATAGGTCAAAAGGAGGGGCTCGTGGCAGCCATCCATGGCCATGGCGCCGTGGATGAGCGCCACGCCCTCCTGGTCTCCTGTAGAGGAGGGAGAGGTGGAGGTGGGCTGGTTGTTTAGCTAGATGGGCCAAATGGCCCAGGGGAGGAGGGTTTCTCTTTTCTCTATTTTTTGATATATATATTTTCTGTTCCAATGTTAGCTGTTGTTTTCTATTTAAAAGTAAGACTAAATGAGTTTTGTTAGATTTGAGACTTGTCACATAAATCAAGTACATTATTTCTAGGAGTCACAAAATGTTTGAGGCCAAAAGGAGATGTTTAACCATTTTTAGAAATTGAAAAGGCCAATTTTAAATGCCGCTGGACCACTAAATAATTTCCAGGGGCACTTTGGGAATCCAAAAGGGGTTGGTTCCAACATGAAAAATATCCAGGGATTATTTGGCACACTTTGACCATTTTAGTTTTCATGTTTGGAAAATTTGAATTTTTTACTTTGAATTTGAGTTTGAACATGAACAGTGATTTGGATCAAGTGAGGATTAGCAACAGTAGTGTGATGACATGGCACCATCAACAGGGGATTACTGTAGCATGACATCGGGGTGTTACAGAGAGAGAGAGGGGGGAGGGAGATCACTTAGCGGGGTGGGGCCGGGGGGAAACGGCCACTTTCTTTGTCGTCTGCTGGCTGACGGCAAATAAGCTTTGTCGCCCGCTAGCAGACGGCAAAGAAAGTGGCTGTTAGGTCGTCCTCATAGTCCGCCACCCACCATCTGCAAAGCTTCTATGCAGTTAGCTAGCAGACGGCAAATACCTTCTTTGACGTCTGCTCTTTCTTTGCCGACAACTTTATTTAAGCTGATGGCAAAGAACTTCTTTGCCGTCAGCTAGCAGACGGCAAAGAGCTGGCTGACAGCAAAGATCCTGATTCCAGTAGTGACTAGCATGAATGTAATATCACCATAATCATATCTCAAAACAATCATAAGGAATCAAACTTCTCATAGTATTCAATGCATTTTATATGAAAGTTTTTATTATATCCCTCTTGGATGCCCATCATATTAGGACTAAATTCATAACCTAAGCAAATTACCATGCTATTTAGAGACTCTCAAAATAATATAAGTGAAGCATGAGAGTTCATCAATTTCTTCAAAATAAAACTACCGTCGTGCTCTAAAAATATATAAGTGAAGCACTAGAGCAAATGACAAACTACTCCAAAGATATAAGTGAAGCACACTAAGTAGTTGAATAATTATGCAACTATGTGAAGACTCATTCTCATAAATAAAATTTCCAATCTTAAGTACTTTATTGAAACAGCAAACAAAACAAAATAAAATAAAATTACATTGCAAGGATAGCACATATCATGTGAAGAAGCAAAAACTTATGTTAGAAAGGTGGGATGCCAACCGGGGCATCCCCAAGCTTAGATGTTTGAGACTTCTTGAAATATTAATTTGGGATGCCTTGGGCATGCCCAAGCTTGAGCTTTTGTGTCTCCTTAATTCCTTTCATATCGCAGTTTTCGTAAATCTCAAAAACTTCATTCACACAAAACTCAACAAGAACTCGTGAGATAAGTTACTATAAATCCATGCATAAACCTTATCATTCTCTACTGTAGAAAATCACTAAAGTTATTATTTGATATTGCCTACTAAATGCCTCTGCATATTTAAGAGTCCTATATTCAAATAGAATCATTAAACAAACAAACATATGCAAACAATGCAAACATAACAGCAATCTGTCTAAACAGGATAGTCTGTAAAAAATGCAAGAGGAATCATACTCCTTTAACTCCAAAAATTCTGAAAAATTACCACACTGTAGAAAATTTGTTGTTACTAATTTTATAAAAATTTCAAGATTTTACCATGTTCTAACTATTCATCAATATTCAAAACATAACAACAAACTTTCTGTTTTTAAAACAGCAACATATAGACTTGCAAAATAAGCATGGTAAAGGCTGTACTTTACCTTTTTATTGAACTAAAAGATGCAAAACATTATTCTAAATAACAGAAAGCAAATTCTAATAAAATAAAATGATGCTCCAAGCAAAACTCACATCATGTGGTGAATAAAAATATAACCTCAAATAAAGTTACCGATGAATGAAGACGAAAGAGGGGATGCCATCCGAGGCATCCCCAAGCTTAGTTGCTTGGGTATTCCTTGAATATTACCTTGGGGTGCCTTGGGCATCCCCAAGCTTAGGCTCTTGTCACTCCTTATTCCGTAGTACATCGAAACTTCACCCAAAACATGAAAACTTCACAACACAAAACTCAACAGAAAATCTCATAAGCTCCGTTAGTATAAGAAAATAAATCACCACTTTCGGTAATATTGTGAACTCATTCTTTATTTATATTGGTGTAATATCTACTGTATTCCAACTTCTCTATAGTTCATACTCTCCAATACTACTCATAGATTCATCAAAATAAGCAAACAACACATAGAAAACAGAATTTGTCAAAAACAGAACAATCTATAGAACTCTGGATATTTCAAATACTTCTGTAGCTCCCAAAATCCTGAGAAATTAGGAAGTCCTAAGAAATTTGTTTATTAATCTTCAGCAAAAAGAATTAGTATTTTATCACGCTTCTACTAAAAATACGATTGTTTTCCTGAATGCAAAGGTTTCTGTTTTTCAGCAAGGTCAAATCAACTATCACCACAAAGCCATCCCAAATGTCTTACTTGACACTTTATTGAAACAAAATCCATAAAACATGATTACTACAGTAGCATAATCATGTGAACACATAAAAACAGTAGGGGTAAATATTGGGTTGTCTCCCAACAAGCGCTTTTCTTTAATGCCTTTTAGCTAGGCATGATGATTTCAATGATGCTCGCATAAAAGATAAGAATTGAAACATAAAGAGGGCATCATGAAGCATATGACTAGCACATTTAAGTCTAATCCACTTCCTATGCATACGTATTTTGTGAGCAAACAATTTATGGGAGCAATAATCAATTAGCATAGGAAGGCAAAACATGCATAACTTCAAGATTTTCAACACATAGAGAGGAAACTTGATATTATTGCAACTCCTACAAGCATATATTCCTCCCTCATAATAATTTTCAGTAGCATCATGAATAAATTCAACAATATATCCATCACATAAATCATTCTTTTCATGATCTACAAGCATAGAAATTTTATTACTCTCCACATAAGCAAATGTATTTTCATTCGGAATGGTGGGAGTATCATAAGAAACTCGAATACTATAAATTGTTTCCATATTAAAAGAATAATGTTCAGAAAAAGGGTAATCATAATTATGACAAGCTTTATAAATATAATCATCACTACATTTTATAACATAAGTGACATCACAATAATCATCATAAGTAGCAACTTTGTTGTCATCATAATCGATTGAAACCTCTTCCAAGATAGTGGAATCATTACTAAATAAAGTCATGGCTTCTCCAAATCCACTTTCATAAATATTGCAATCATCATAAATAGGAGGCATACTATCATCATAATAAATATGCACATCAATACTTGGAGGACTAAAAATATCATCTTCATTAAACATAGCATCCCCAAGCTTGGGACAAACATTAATTGCAGCAAATAAATTCTCAAACATGTCATTTTCATCAAACATAGCATCCCCAAGCTTGGGCCTTTGCATATCACAAGCATAATCACTCTCATCATTAATAGTATGAATAGCACCAATAGTATAGCAATTATTATCACAACTTTCTAAGTTGGTGCCAAAAAGATTTTCAAGGTTATAACAAGTATCATTACTTTCCCAACCATAATCATCATAATGAGTAATAGGCATAACAATAATAGGAGCAACATCATCTGGAGGGATACCTTTTTACCTTTGCTTCTCCATCTTTTATTTTTCTTCTTCACATCATGTGTGGGTTTTATCACCCTTTTGGAGCTCCTTATTTATGATATTGGTTGAATAAAAGGCTCGTCCTCATTACTTGATTCATCATAAGAAAAAACAGGAGGATATTGGGAAACCTCTTCCCCTTCATTAGTATTCTATTCATCTTCTGTTTATTTTCTTATGATGAATCAGGTAATTTACCGCACAATACATATAAATTTCCTCTATATCAAAATAAAGAAATTTATCAAGGTTATATTTTGGAATGCCCTTAGTTATACGTTTTATTTCTTCATAACCCAGAAGCAAACTAAGTTCATTATGATGCGCAAGGGAAATCAAGTCATCACAACTTTTGGACACGATTCGATCATGAAACAATTTGCATTGGAGATTTAAGTGACCATGTTCATTGCAAAGTTCACAAGGATGGCTAAACATATTAAATTTTTAGCACAAACATCTAGCCTCTCTTGCAACCATTTAGTTTCTCAATGCTTATGCTTCTTGCAAAATCTATCTTCCCTTTTTGGTATGTAACAACAAACTCTATGCACTCCACAAAAATTTACATGCTTATAAGAAACATTTTTATCATGAATAGTGCAATCATCATTAGTACTATGGATATTCAAAGAATTCATACTAACAACATTGCAATCATGCTCAACATTCAAAGATTATATGTCAAACATTTTATTGCGTTCTTCCTCTAGCAATTGAGCACAATTATCGGAATCCTTATTTTCACAAAAGACATTAAAAAGATGAAGCATATGAGGCAACCTCAATTCCATTTTTTGTAGTTCTCTTTTATAGACTAAACTAGTGATAAAACAAGAAACTAAAAGATTCGACTGCAAGATCTAAAGATATACCTTCAAGCAGTACTCCCCGGCAACAGCGCCAGAAAAGAGCTTGATGTCTACTATGCACCCTTCTTCTTGTAGACGTTGTTGGGCCTCCAAGTGCAGAGGTTTGTAGGACAGTAGAAAATTTCTCTCAAGTGGAGACCTAAGGTTTATCAATCTGTGGGAGGCGTAGGATGAAGATGTTCTCTCTCAAACAACCCTGCAACCAAATAACAAAGAGTCTCTTGTGTCCCCAACAAACCCAATACAATGGTAAATTGAATAGGTGCACTAGTTCGACGAAGAGATGGTGATACAAGTGCAATATGGATGGTAGATATGGATTTTTGTAATCTGAAAATATAAAAACAGCAAGGTAGCAAGTAACAAAAGTGAGCGAAAACGGTATTGCGATGCTTGGAAACAAGGCCTAGGGTTCATAATTTCACTAGTGCAAGTTCTCTCAACAATGATAACATAATTAGATCATATAAAAATCCCTCAACATGCAACAAAGAGTCACTAATAGCGGAGAACAAACGAAGAGATTATTGTAGGGTACAAAACCACCTCAAAGTTATTCTGTCTGATCGATCTATTGATCTATTCTATAAGTGTAGCAAATAGCCCTAGAGTTCGTACTAAAATAACACCTTAAGACACACATCAACCAAAACCCTAATGTCACCTAGATACTCCAATGTCACCACAAGTATCCGCGGGTTTGATTATACGATATGCATCACACAATCTCAGATTCATCTATTCAAACCAACACAAAGAACTTCAAAGAGTGCCCCAAAGTTTCTACCGGAGAGTCAAGACGAAAACGTGCACCAACCCCTATGCAAAAGTTCACAAGGTCACAGAACCCGCAAGTTGATCACCAAAACATACTTCAAGTAGATCACGTGAATATCCCATTGTCACCACAGATAAACACATGCAAGACATACATCAAGTGTTCTCAAATCCTTAAAGACTCAATCTGATAAGATAACTTCAAAGGGAAAACTCAATCAATTACAAGAAGGTAGAGGGGGAAAACACCATATGATTAAACTATAATAGCAAAGCTCGCGGTACATCAAGATCGTGTCATATCAAGAACACGAGAGAGAGAGAAAGAGAGAGAGATCAAACACATAGCTACTGGTACATACCCTAAGCCTCGAGGGTGAACTACTCCCTCCACGTCATGGAGACCGCCAGGATGATGAAGATGGCCACCAGTGATGATTTCCCCCTCCGGCAGGGTGCCGGAACAGGGCCCCGATTGGTTTTTGGTGGCTATAGAGGCTTTTGGCGGCGGAACTTCCGATCTAGGTTCTGTTCTGGAGGTTTGGGGATATATAAGAGGTGTTGGCGTCGAGAACAAGTCAGGGGAGTCTACGAGGGGCCCACAAGTTCGGAGGGCGCGCCCTCCACCCTTGTGGAGGCCTCGTGGCTCTTCTGGCCCAACTCTTTTGCTTCGGGGGCTTCTTCTGGTCCAAAAACAATCATCGTGAAGTTTCAGGTCAATTGGACTTCGTTTGATATTCCTTTCCTACGAAACTCAGTAACAAGGGAAAAAATAGAAACTGACACTAGGCTCTAGGCTAATAGGTTAGTCCCAAAAATCATATAAAATAGCATATAAATGCATATAAAACATCCAAGATAGATAATATAATAGCATGGAACAATCAAAAATTATAGATACACGTTGGAGACGTATCAAGCATCCCCAAACTTAATTCCTGCTCGTCCTCGAGTAGGTAAATGATAAAAACAGGTTTTTTGATGTGGAATGCTACCTAACATATTTATCCATGTAATTCTCTTTATTGTGGCATGAATGTTCAGATCCGTAAGATTCAAAACAAAATTTTAACATTGACATAAAAACAATAATACTTCAAGCATACTAACAAAATAATTATGTCTTCTCAAAATAACATGGCCAAAGAAAGCTTATCCCTACAAAATCATATAGTCTGGCTATGCTCCATCTTCATCACACAAAACATTTAAATCATGCAAAACCCCAATGACAAGCCAAGCAATTGTTTCATACTTTTGATGTTCTCAAACCTTTTCAATTTTCACGCAATACATGAGTGTGAGCCATGGACATAGCACTATAGGTTGGAGACGTATCAGGCCACCAGGGAGCGACAAACTGAGGGGGCGCGCCGCACTCCCTCGGTGCACCCTCTGAGCTTGTGGGCTCCATGGCAGGCCTTCGGTGCTCATCTTCTGCTATATGAAGCCATTTGCCCTAGAAACAAATAAGAAGACTTTTGGCATGAAGCGCCACCATCTCAAGGCAAAACCTGGGCAGGAGCAATTTTGCTCTCCGGCGGAGCGATTCCGCCAGGGTAACTTCCCTCCTGGAGGGGGAAATCGAAGCCATCGACATCACCAACGATCCTCTCTTCATGGAAGGACCAATCTTCATCAACATCTTCACCAACACCATCTCATCTCAGACCCTAGTTCATATCTTGTATTCAATCTTTGTCCCCAAATCTCATATTGGTACACGTGGGTTGCTAGTAGTGTTGATTACATCTTGTAGTTGATGCAAGTTGGTTTATTTGGTGGAAGATTAAGTGTTCAGACCCTCAAGTATATTCAATACACCTCTGATCTTGAACATGAATATGATTTGTGAGTAGTTACTTTTGTTCTCGAGGACATGGGAGAAGTCTTGTCATAAGTAATCATGTGATGTTGGTATTTGTTTGATATTTTGATTATATGTATGTTGTTGCTTCCTTTAGTGGTGTCATGTGAACGTCAACTACATGACACTTCACCATACTTGGGCCTAAGGGAAGACATTGTGGAGTAATAACTAGATGATGGGTTGCTAGAGTGGCCGAAGCTTAAACCCTAGTTTATGCGTTATTCAGTAAGGGGCTGATTTGGATCCATATGTTTCATGTTATGGTTAGATTTTTCTTAATTCTTATTTCGTAGTTGCGGATACTTGCGAGAAGGGGTAATCATAAGTGGGTTGATTGTTCAAGTAAGAACATCACCCAAGCACCGGTCCACCCACATATCAAAATATCAAAGTAGTAAACACGAATCAACTAAACATGATGAACGTGACTAGATGACAATTCCCATGTGTCCTCGAGAGCACTTTGCTTTACATAAGAGAACGTTCCTGCTTGTCCTTTGCTATAAAGGATTGGGCCACCTTGCTGCACCTTATTACCATTGTTACTTGTTACTTGCTACGAATTATCCTACTACAAAACTATATGTTACCGTTACTTCCAGTGCTTGCAGAAAATACCATGCTGAAAACGGCTTATCATTTCCTTCTGCTCCTTGTTGCATTCAACACTCTTACTTATCGAAAGGACTACAATTGATCCCCTATACTTGTGGATCATCAGTATGCATCAACACAATGAGATGAGACATGCAACACATACTATACAACACCCATTTTGTTCTTTTTTTAGCTGGAGAAGCTTTTCATTTTGCATCATTATTGGGGTCTACTCTAGTTACATGAAAAACCGTGAACACACGTCATGTTTATTGGATAGCTAAGGTGCATGCATGCCCAAGCACCATGCAAGCTGCAGAGAGTTCTATCACTGGCTAGCCGACAATGCGTCGCCCCCCTCCATCTGGCACATTGTCGGCAGCTGTGCCACCGGATGGTGCGCCTTTGCCACTTTTGGGCTGGCCGCTTGCTGCTCCACGCTAACATGGTATGGGGTGCCGTAGCCTTGTTGCTCTTGTCCTGATTGTTGCCCTTGTCCTGGTTGGTGTCCTTGTCCTAACTGTTGCCCTTGTCCTGACTGTTGCTCTTGTCCTGGCTGCTGCAGAGAAGTTGGGTAGTATCCTTGTTGCCCTTGTCCTAGTTGTTGTGCTTGTCCTATTTGTTGGCCTTGTCCTGGTTGTTGCGCTTGTCCAGAAGTTGGGAAGTGCCCTTGTTGCCCTTGTCCTGGTTGTTGCCCTTGTCCTGGTTGCTGCGGAGAAGTTGGATAGTACCCTTGTTG
>NC_057794.1:510410143-510419141 GCF_018294505.1 Triticum aestivum
TTGTTGACCTTGTACTGGTTGTTGCCATTGTTCTGGCTGTTGCCCTTGTCCTGGCTGTTGCAGATAAGTTGGATAGTACCCTTGTTGCCCTTGTCCTGGTTGTTGCTCTTGTTCTGGCTGTTGCCCTTGTCCTGTTTGTTGCCCTTGTCCTGGTTGTTGCCTTTGTTCTCGCTGTCCTGTTTGTTTCCCTTGTCCTGGCTGCTGTAGAGAATCTGGGTGGTGCCCTTGTTGCCCTTGTCCTGACTGCTGCAGAGAAGTTGGGTGGTGCCCTTGTTGCCCCTGCCCTGGCTGGTGCTGAGAAGCTGGGTAGTGCCCTTGTTGCCCTTGTACTGGCTGTTGCAGAGAAGTTGGGTAGTACCTGTAGGGGAACGTAGCAGAAATTCAAAATTTTTCCTACGTAACACCAAGATCTATCTATGGAGAGACCAGCAACGAGTAGAAAGGAGAGTGCATCTACATACCCTTGTAGATCGCTAATCGGAAGCGTTCAAGTGAACGGGGTTGATGGAGTCGTACTCGTCGTGATTCAGATCACCGATGATCCTAGTGCCGAACGGACGGCACCTCCGCGTTCAACACACGTACAGCTCGACGACGTCTCCCACGCCTTGATCCAGCAAGGAGAGAGGGAGAGGTTGAGGAAGACTCCATCCAGCAGCAGCACAACGGCATGGTGGTGATGGAGGAGTGTGGCAATCCTGCAGGGCTTCGCCAAGCACCTACGGGAGAGGAGGAGGTGTCACGGGAGGGAGAGGGAGGCAACCAAAGGCCTTAGGTATGGATGCCCTCCCTCCCCTCCACTATATATAGGGGCAGGGGAGAGGGGGGAGGCGCAGCCTTGCCCCCTCCTCCAAGGAAGGGGTGCGGCTAAGGAGGGGGGAGGAGTCCATCCTCCCCAAGGCACCTCGGAGGTGCCTTCCCCCTTTAGGACTCTCCCCTTTTTCCTATATCTTGGCGCATGGGCCTCTAGGGGCTGGTGCCCTTGGCCCATGTAGGCCAAGGCGCACCCCCTACAGCCCATGTGGCCCCCCGGGGCAGGTGGCCCCACCCGGTGGGCCCCCGGGACCCTTCCGGTGGTCCCGGTACAATACCGATGACCCCGAAACTTGTCCCGATGGCCGAAACAGGACTTCCTATATATAAATCTTTACCTCCGGACCATTCCGGAACTCCTCGGGACGTCCGGGATCTCATCCGGGACTCCGAACAACATTCGGTAACCACATACAAGCTTTCTTTATAACCCTAGCGTCATCGAACCTTAAGTGTGTAGACCCTACGGGTTCGGGAGACATGTAGTCATGACCGAGATGTTCTCCGGTCAATAACCAACAGCGGGATCTGGATACCCATGTTGGCTCCCACATGTTCCACGATGATCTCATCGGATGAACCACGATGTCAAGGACTCAATCAATCCCGTATACAATTCCCTTTGTCTAGCGGTATGGTACTTGCCCGAGATTCGATCGTCGGTATACCGATACCTTGTTCAATCTCGTTACCGGCAAGTCTCTTTACTCGTTCCGTAACACATCATCCCGTGATCAACCCCTTGATCACATTGTGCACATTATGATGATGTCCTACCGAGTGGGCCCAGAGATACCTCTCCGTTTACACGGAGTGACAAAATCCCAATCTCGATTCGTGCCAACCCAACAGACACTTTCAGAGATACCCGTAGTGTACCTTTATAGCCACCCAGTTACGTTCTGACGTTTGGCACACCCAAAGCACTCCTACGGTATCCGGGAGTTGCACAATCTCATGGTCTAAGGAAATGATACTTGACATTAGAAAAGCTTTAGCATACAAACTACATGATCTTGTGCTAGGCTTAGGATTGGGTCTTGTCCATCACATCATTCTCCTAATGATGTGATCCCGTTATCAATGACATCCAATGTCCATGGTCAGGAAACCGTAACCATCTATTGATTAACGAGCTAGTCAACTAGAGGCTTACTAGGGACATGGTGTTGTCTATGTATCCACACATGTATCTGAGTTTCCTATCAATACAATTCTAGCATGGATAATAAACGATTATCATGAACAAGGAAATATAATAATAATCAATTTATTATTGCCTCTAGGGCATATTTCCAACAGTCTCCCACTTGCACTAGAGTCAATAATCTAGTTCACATCGATATGTGATTAACACTCAAGGTCACATCCCCATGTGACTAACACCCAAAGAGTTCTGGGTTTGATCATGTTGCTTGTGAGAGAGGTTATAGTCAACGGGTCTGAACCTTTCAGATCCGTGTGTGCTTTACAAATCTCTATGTCATCTCCTAGATGCAGCTACCACGTTCTATTTGGAGCTATTCCAAATAACTGTTCTACCTGGAGCTATTCTAAATTGTTGCTCCATTATACGTATCCGGTATCTCTACTCAGAGCTATCCGGATAGGTGTTAAGCTTGCATCGACGTAGCCCTTTACGACGAACTCTTTTACCACCTCCATAATTGAGAAAATTCCTTAGTCCACTAGTTACTAAGGATAACTTTGACCGCTGTCCTGTGATCCATTCTTGGATCACTCTTGTACCCCTTGACTGACTCATGGTAAAGCACACTTCAGGTGCGGTACACAGCATAGCATACTGTAGAGCCTACGTCTTATGCATAGGGGACGACCTTAGTCCTTTCTCTCTATTCTGCCATGGTCGAGCTTTAAGTCTTAACTTCATACCTTACAACTCAGGCAAGAACTCCTTCTTTGACTGATCCATCTTGAACACCTTCAAGATCACGTCAAGGCATGTGCTCATTTGAAAGTACTATTAAGCGTTTTGATCTATCCTTATAGATCTTGATGCTCAATGTTCAAGTAGCTTAATCCAGGTTTTCCATTGAAAACACTTTCCAAATAACCCTATATGCTTTCCAGAAATTCTACGTCATTTCTGATCATTAATATGTCAACAACATATACTCATCAGAAATTCTATAGTGCTCCCACTCACTTCTTTGGAAATACAAGTTTCTCATAAACTTTGTATACACCCAAAATCTTTGATCATCATCAAAGCATACATTCCAACTCCGAGATGCCCACTCCAGTCCTCAGAAGGATTGCTGGAGCTTTGCATACTTATTAGCATATTTCAGGATGGTCAAAACCGTCCGGTTGTATCACATACAACCTTTCCTCAAAAATCGTCGAGGAAACAATGTTTTGACATCCTATCTACAAGATTTCATAAATAATGCAGTAATTGCTAATATAATTCCAACAGACTCTTAGCATCGCTACGAGTGAGAAAGTCTCATCGTAGTCAACTCCTTGAACTTGTCGAAAAACATCTTAACGACAAGTCGAGCTTTCTCAATGGTGACACTTACCATCATTGTCTGTCTTCCTTTCAAAATCCATATGTACCTAATAGCCTTACGACCATCAAGTAGTTCTTCCAAAGTCTACACTTTGTTTTCATACATGGATCCTCTCTCGGGTTTTATGGCCTTGAGCCATTTATCGGAATCCGGGCCCACCATCGCTTCTCCATAGCTCGTAGGTTCATTGTTGTCTAGCAACATGACTTCCAAGACAGGATTACGTACCACTCTGAAGTAGTACGCATCCTTGTCATCCTACGAGGTTCGGTAGTGACTTGATCCGAAACTTCATGATCACTATCATAAGCTTCCACTTCAGTTGGTGTACGTGCCACAGGAACAACTTCCTGTGCCCTGCTACACACTTGTTGAAGTGACGGTTCAATAACCTCATCAAGTCTCCACCATCCTCCCACTCAACTTTTCGAGAGAAACCTTTCCTCGAGAAAGGACCCAATTCTAGAAACAATTCAAATTGCTTTCGGGTCTGAATTAGGAGGTATACCCAACTGTTTTGGGTGTCCTATGAAGATGCATTTTATCCGCTTTGGGTTCGAGCTTATCAGCCTGAAACTTTTCCACATAAGCGTCGCAGCCCCAAAATTTTAAGAAATGACAGCTTTAGGTTTCTCTAAACCATAGTTCATACGGTGTCATCTCATCGGAATTACGTGGTGCCCTATTTAAAGTGAATGTGGTTGTCTCTAATGCCTAACCCATAAACTTTTGTGGTAATTCGATAAGAGACATCATGGTATGCACCATATCCAATAGGGTGCAACTATGACGTTTGGACACACCATCACACTATGGTGTTCCAGGCTGTATCAGTTGTGAAACAATTTCCACAATGTCTTAATTCTGTGCCAAACTCGTGATTCAGATATTCATCTCTATGATCATATCATAGATCTTTTATCCTCTTGTCACGACGATCTTTCAACTTCACACTGAAATTACTTGAACCTTTCAATAATTCAGACTCGTGATTCATCAAGTAAATATACTCAACATCTACTCGAATCATCTGTGAAGTAAGAACATAACGATATTCACTGCATGCCTCAGCACTCATTGGACTGCACACATCAAAATGTGTTACTTCCAACAAGTTGCTATCTTGTTCCATCTTACTGAAAACGAGGCTTTTCAGTCATCTTGCCCATGTGGTATGATTTGCATATCCCAAGTGATTCAAAATCAAGTGAGTCAAAACGGTCCATTTGCATGGAGTTTCTTCATGCATATACACCAATAGACATGGTTCACATGTCTCAAACTTTTCAAAAACGAGTGAGCCCAAAGATCCATCAATATGGAGCTTCTTCATGCGTTTTATACCGATATGACTTACATGGCAGTGCCACAAGTAGGTGGTACTATCATTACTATCTTTTGGCATGAACATGTGTATCACTACGATCGAGATTTAATAAACCATTCATTTTAGGTGTAAGACCATTGAAGGTATTATTCAAATAAACAGAGTAACCATTATTCTCCTTAAATGAATAACCGTATTGCGATAGACGTAATCCAATCATGTCTATGCTCAACGCAAACACCAAATAACAATTATTTAGGTTTAACACCAATCTCTTTGGTAGAGGGAGCGTGCGATGCTTGATCATATCAAGCTTGGAAAAACTTCCAACACATATCGTCAGCTCACCTTTAGCTAGTCTCCGTTTATTCCGTAGCCTTTTGTTTCGAGTTACTAACACTTAGCAACCGAACCGGTATCTAATACCCTGGTGCTACTAGGAGTACTAGTAAAGTACACATTAACATAATGTATATCCAATATACTTCTATCGACCTTGCCAGCCTTCTCATCTACCAAGTATCTAGGGTAATCTTGCTCCAGTGGTTGTTCCCCTTATTACAGAAGCACTTAGTCTCGGGTTTGGGTTCAACCTCGGGTTTCTTCACTAGAGCAGCAGCTGATTTGCCGTTTCATGAAGTATCCCTTCTTGCCCTTGCCCTTCTTGAAACTAGTGGTTTCACCAACCATCAACAATTGATGCTCCTTCTTGATTTCTACTTTCGCGGTGTCAAACATCGCGAATACCTCAAGGATTATCATATCTATCCCTGATATGTTATAGTTCATCACGAAGCTCTAACAGCTTGGTGGCAATGACTTTGGAGAACCATCACTGTCTTATCTGGAAGATCAACTCCCACTCGATTCAAATGATTGTTGTACTCAGACAATCTGAGCACAAGCTCAACAATTGAGCTTTTCTCCTTAGTTTGCAGGTTAAGAAAGTCATCGGAGGTCTTATACCTCTTGACATGGGCACGAGCCTGAAATCCCAATTTCAGCCCTCAAAACATCTCATATGTTTCGCGACGTTTCAAAAATGTCTTTGGTGCCTCAACTCTAAACCGTTTAACTGAACTATCACGTAGTTATCAAAACGTGTATGTCCGATGTTCGCAACATCCACAGACGACGTTTGGGGTTCAGCACACTGAGCGGTGCATTAAGGACATAAGCTTTCTACTGTCCGCATAATCGCTACTATCAACTTTCAACTATATTTTCTCTAGGAACATATCTAAACAGTAGAACTATAGCGTGAGCTACGACATAATTTGAAAAAACCTTTTGACTATGTTCAGGATAATTAAGTTCATCATATGAACTCCCACTCAGATAGACATCCCTCTAGTCATCTAAGTGATTACATGATCCGAGTCAAACTAGGCCGTGTCCGATCATCACGTGAGACGGACTAGTCATCATCGGTGAACATCTTCATGTTGATCGTATCTTCTATACGACTCATGTTCGACCTTTCGGTCTCCGTGTTCCGAGGCCATGTCTGTACATGCTAGGCTCGTCAAGTTAACCCTAAGTGTTTTGCATGTGTTCCGAGGCCATGTCTGTACATGCTAGGCTCGTCAACACCCGTTGTATTTGAACGTCTGAATAAAACACCCGATCATCACGTGATGTTTTGAAACAGCGAACTGTCGCAACGGTGCACAGTTAGGGGAGAACACTTCTTGAAATTGTTGTAAGGGATCATCTTATTTACTACCGTCATTCTAAGCAAATAAGATGTATAAACATGATAAACATCACATGCAATCAAATAGTGACATGATATGGCCATTATCACTTTGCTCCTTTTGATCTCCATCTTCAGGGCTCCATGATCATCATCGTCACCGGCATGACACCATGATCTCCATCATCATGATCTCCATCATCGTGTCTTCATGAAGTTGCCTCGCCAACTATTACTTCTACTACTATGGCTAACGGTTAGCAATAAAGTAAAGTAATTACATGACGTTTAAGTTGACACGCAGGTCACAAATAAATAAAGACAACTCCTATGGCTCCTGCCGGTTGTCATACTCATCGACATGCAAGTCGTGATTCCTATTACAAGAACATGATCAATCTCATACATCACATATATCATTCATCACATCCTTTTTGGCCATATCACATCACATAGCATACCCTGCAAAAACAAGTTAGACGTCCTCTAATTGTTGTTTGCATGTTTTACGTGGCTGCTATGGGTTTCTAGCAAGAACGTTTCTTACCTACGCATGAACCACAACGTGATATGCCAATTGCTATTTACCCTTCATAAGGACCCTTTTCATCGAATCCGATCCGACTAAAGTGGGAGAGACAGACACCCGCCAGCCACCTTATGCAACTAGTGCATGTTTGTCGGTGGAACCGGTCTCACGTAAGCGTACGTGTAAGGTTGGTCCGGGCCGCTTCATCCCACGATGCCGCTGAATCAAGATAAGACTAGCAATGGCAAGCATATTGAACAATATCGACGCCCACAACTACTTTGTGTTCTACTCGTGCAAAGAATCTACGCAATAGACCTGGCTCATGATGCCACTGTAGGGGAACGTAGCAGAAATTCAAAATTTTTCCTACGTAACACCAAGATCTATCTATGGAGAGACCAGCAACGAGTAGAAAGGAGAGTGCATCTACATACCCTTGTAGATCGCTAAGCGGAAGCGTTCAAGTGAACGGGGTTGATGGAGTCGTACTCGTCGTGATTCAGATCACCGATGATCCTAGTGCCGAACGGACGGCACCTCCGCGTTCAACACACGTACAGCTCGACGACGTCTCCCACGCCTTGATCCAGCAAGGAGAGAGGGAGAGGTTGAGGAAGACTCCATCCAGCAGCAGCACAACGGCATGGTGGTGATGGAGGAGTGTGGCAATCCTGCAGGGCTTCGCCAAGCACCTACGGGAGAGGAGGAGGTGTCACGGGAGGGAGAGGGAGGCAACCAAAGGCCTTAGGTATGGATGCCCTCCCTCCCCTCCACTATATATAGGGGCAGGGGAGAGGGGGGAGGCGCAGCCTTGCCCCCTCCTCCAAGGAAGGGGTGCGGCTAAGGAGGGGGGAGGAGTCCATCCTCCCCAAGGCACCTCGGAGGTGCCTTCCCCCTTTAGGACTCTCCCCTTTTTCCTATATCTTGGCGCATGGGCCTCTAGGGGCTGGTGCCCTTGGCCCATGTAGGCCAAGGCGCACCCCCTACAGCCCATGTGGCCCCCCGGGGCAGGTGGCCCCACCCGGTGGGCCCCCGGGACCCTTCCGGTGGTCCCGGTACAATACCGATGACCCCGAAACTTGTCCCGATGGCCGAAACAGGACTTCCTATATATAAATCTTTACCTCCGGACCATTCCGGAACTCCTCGGGACGTCCAGGATCTCATCCGGGACTCCGAACAACATTCGGTAACCACATACAAGCTTCCTTTATAACCCTAGCGTCATCGAACCTTAAGTGTGTAGACCCTACGGGTTCGGGAGACATGTAGTCATGACCGAGATGTTCTCCGGTCAATAACCAACAGCGGGATCTGGATACCCATGTTGGCTCCCACATGTTCCACGATGATCTCATCGGATGAACCACGATGTCAAGGACTCAATCAATCCCGTATACAATTCCCTTTGTCTAGCGGTATGGTACTTGCCCGAGATTCGATCGTCGGTATACCGATACCTTGTTCAATCTCGTTACCGGCAAGTCTCTTTACTCGTTCCGTAACACATCATCCCGTGATCAACCCCTTGATCACATTGTGCACATTATGATGATGTCCTACCGAGTGGGCCCAGAGATACCTCTCCGTTTACACGGAGTGACAAAATCCCAATCTCGATTCGTGCCAACCCAACAGACACTTTCAGAGATACCCGTAGTGTACCTTTATAGCCACCCAGTTACGTTGTGACGTTTGGCACACCCAAAGCACTCCTACGGTATCCGGGAGTTGCACAATCTCATGGTCTAAGGAAATGATACTTGACATTAGAAAAGCTTTAGCATACGAACTACATGATCTTGTGCTAGGCTTAGGATTGGGTCTTGTTCATCACATCATTCTCCTAATGATGTGATCCCGTTATCAATGACATCCAATGTCCATGGTCAGGAAACCGTAACCATCTATTGATTAACGAGCTAGTCAACTAGAGGCTTACTAGGGACATGGTGTTGTCTATGTATCCACACATGTATCTGAGTTTCCTATCAATACAATTCTAGCATGGATAATAAACGATTATCATGAACAAGGAAATATAATAATAATCAATTTATTATTGCCTCTAGGGCATATTTCCAACAGTACCC